>NW_027480612.1:0-300000 GCF_051401765.1 Calliopsis andreniformis | reverse complement strand
GGATTGAGGATTGAAGATTGAGGATTTGGTATTGAGGATTGAAGAATGAGGATTGAGGATTGAGGATTGAGGATTGAGGATTGAGAATTGAGGATTGAGGACTGAAGATTGAGTATTGAGGATTGAAGGTTGATGATTGGGGATTGAGGATTGAGGATTGAGGATTGAAGATTGAGGATTGAAGATTGAGTATTGAGGATTGAAGATTGAGTATTGAGGATTGCGGATTGAGGATTGAGGATTGAAGGTTGAGGATTGGGGACTGAGTGTTGAGGGTTGATTGAGGAGAATTGATGTTTGTGGATAGAGCCTTGAAGATTGCAGATTGAGTATTGAGTATTGAAAACTGTGAATTGATGATTTTCTATTGAGGATTGAGGATTGACGCCTGATAGTTGAGGTCTGATGTCTGAAGGTTGAGGATTCAGGGTTGAGGATTCAGGATTGAGGTTTGAGGACTGAGGATTTAGGATTGAGGATTGAGGCCTGAGGATTGAGGATTGACGATTGAGGATTGAAGATTGAGGATTGTGTATTGATGATTGAAGAATGAGGATTGAGGTTTGAGGATTTAGGATTGAGGACCGAGGATTGAGGATTGAAGATTGAGTATTTAGGGTTGAAGACTGACGATTGAGGATCGAGGATTGAGGATTGAAGATTGAGGATTGAGGATTGAAGATTGAGTATTGAGGATTGAAAATTGAGGATTGAGGATTGAGGATTGAGGATTGAGGATGAGGGCTGAGGGTTGAAGATTGAGGTTTGAGGACTGAGGACTGAGGATTGAGGATTGGGAATAGAGGATTGAGGATTGAAGTTTGAATATTGAGGATTGGATATTGATGATTGAAGAATGAGGATTGAGGTTTGATGATTGAGGATTGAGGACCGAGTATTGAGGATTGAAGATTGAGTATTGAGGGTTGAAGACTGACGACTGAGGATTGAGGATTGAGGATTGAGGATTGAGGATTGAAGATTGAGTATTGAGGATTGAAAATTGAGGATTGAGGATTGAGGATTGAGGATTGAGCATTGAGGATTGAGTACTGAGGATTGAAGATTCAGTATTGAGTGTTGAAGGTTGAGAATTGAGGATTGAGGATTGAGGATTGAAGATTGAGGATTTGGTATTGAGGATTGAAGATTGAGGATTGAGGATTGCGGATTGAGGATTGAGGATTGAAGATTGAGGATTGGGGACTGAGTGTTGAGGGTTGATTGAGGAGAATTGATGTTTGTGGATATAGACTTGAAGATTGCAGATTGAGTATTGAGTATTGAAAACTGCGAACTGAGGATATTCTATTGAGGATTCAGGATTGACATCGGATTGTTGAGGACTGAGGGCTGAAGATTGAGGATTCAGGATTGAGGATTCAGAATTGAGGTTTGAGGACTGAGGATTGAGGATTGAAGATTGAGTATTGAGGATTGAAGATTTAGGATTGAGGATTGAAGATTGAGGATAGGGTATTGAGGATTGAAGAATGAGGATTGAGGATTGAGGATTGAGGATTGAGGATTGAAGATTGAGTATTGAGAATTGAAGGTTGACGGTTGAGTATTGTGGATTGGGGTTTGAGGATTGAGCATTGAGGATTGAAGATTGAGCATTGAGGATTGAAGATTGACGATTGAGGATTGAGAATTGAGGATTGAGGATTGAGGATTGATGATTGAGCATTGGAGATTGAGTATTGAGGATTGAAGGTTGAGGATTGTGGATTGTGGGTTGAGGATTGAGGATTGAATATTGAGGATTGTGGACTGAGCGTTGAGGGTTGAGTGATGAGAATTGATGTTTGTGGATAGAGATTTGAAGATTGCAGATTGTGTATTGAGTAATGAAAGCTGTGAATTGATGACATTCTATTGAGGATTGAGGATTGACAACTGATTGTAGAGGACTGAGGTCTGAAGGTTGTGGATTGAGGATTGAGGATTGAGGATTGAGGATTGAGGATTGAGGTTTGAGGACTGAGGATTGAGGGTTGAGGATTGAGAATTGGGGATTGAGGATTGAGGATTGAGGATTGAGGATTGAGGATTGAATGTTGAGTATTCAGGATTGGAGATTGACGATTGAGGATTGAGGACCGAGGATTGAGGATTGAGGATTGAGGATTGAGGATTGAGGATTGAGGATTGAGGATTGAAGATTCAGTATTGAGGATTGAAGATTGAGAATTGAGGATTTTAGGATTGAACATTGAGAACTGAGAGTTCAGGGTTTAGTGATGAGAATTGATGTTTGTGGACAGAGATTTGAAGATCGCAGATTGAGTATTGAGTATTGAAAACTGTGAATTGAGGATATTCTGTTGGGGATTGAGGATTGGCAACTGATTGTTGTGGAATGAGGGCTGTAGATTGAGGATGCAGGATTGAGGATTCAGAATTGAGGTTTGAGGACTGAGGATTGCGGATTGAAGATTGAGTATTGAGGATTGAGGATTGAGGATTGAGGATTGAGGATTGAGGATTGAGGATTGAGTATTGAGGATGACGACTGAGGTTTGAGGATTGAGGTTTGAGGACTGAGGACTGAGGATTGAGGGTTCAGAATTGGGGATTGAGGATTGAGGATTGAAGATTGAGGATTGGGTATTGAGCATTGAAGATTGAGGATTGGGTATTGAGGATTGAAGAATGAGGATTGAGGATTGAGGATTGAGGATTGAGGATTGAAGATTGAGTATTGAGGATTGAGGATTGAGGATTGACGATTGAGGATTGAAGATTCAGTATTGAGGGTGGAAGGTTGAGAATTGAGGATTGAGGATTGAACATTGAGGACTGAGTGTTGAGGGTTGAGTGATGAGAATTGATGTTTGTGGATAGAGATTTGAAGATTGCAGGTTGAGTATTGAGTATTGAGACCTGTGAATTGAGGATATTCCATTGAGGATTGAGGATTGACAACTGATTGTTGAGGACTGAGTGCTGAAGATAGAGGATTCAGGATTGAGGATTCAGAATTGAGGTTTTAGGACAGAGGATTGAGGGTTGAAGATTGAGGATTGGGTATTGAGGATTGAAGAATGAGGATTGAGGATTGAGTATTGAGGATTGAGGATTGAGGATTGAGGATTGAGGACTGAAGATTGAGTATTGAGGATTGAAGATTGATGATTGGGGATTGAGGATTGAGGATTGAGGATTGAAGATTGAGGATTGAAGATTGAGTATTGAGGATTGAAGATTGAGGATTGAGGATTGAAGATTGAGGATAGGGTATTGAGGATTGAAGAATGAGGATTGAGGATTGAGGATTGAGGATTGAGGATTGAAGATTGAGTATTGAGAATTGAAGGTTGACGGTTGAGTATTGAGGATTGGGGTTTGAGGATTGAGCATTGAGGATTGAAGATTGAGCATTGAGGATTGAAGATTGACGATTGAGGATTGAGAATTGAGGATTGAGGATTGAGGATTGAGGATTGAGCATTGGAGATTGAGTATTGAGGATTGAAGGTTGAGGATTGTGGATTGTGGGTTGAGGATTGAGGATTGAATATTGAGGATTGTGGACTGAGTGTTGAGGGTTGAGTGATGAGAATTGATGTTTGTGGATAGAGATTTGAAGATTGCAGATTGAGTATTGAGTAATGAAAGCTGTGAATTGATGACATTCGATTGAGGATTGAGGATTGACAACTGATTGTAGAGGACTGAGGGCTGAAGGTTGAGGATTGAGGATTGAGGATTGAGGATTGAGGATTGAGGATTGAGGTTTGAGGACTGAGGATTGAGGGTTGAGGATTGAGAATTGAGGATTGAGGATTGAGGATTGAGGATTGAGGATTGAGGATTGAATGTTGAGTATTCAGGATTGGAGATTGACGATTGAGGATTGAGGACCGAGGATTGAGGATTGAGGATTGAGGCTTGAGGATTGAGGATTGAGGACTGCAGACTGAGTATTGAGGATTGAAGGTTGAGCATTGTGGATTGAGGATTGAGAATTGTGGATTGAATATTGAGGATTGGGGACTGAGTGTTGAGGGTTGAGTGATGAGAATTGATGTTTGTGGATAGAGATTTGAAGATTGCAGATTGAGTATTGAGTAATGAAAGCTGTGAATTGATGACATTCTATTGAGGATTGAGGGTTGACAACTGACTCTATAGGACTGAGGGCTGAAGATTGAGGATTCAGGATTGAGGATTCAGCATTGAGGTTCGAGGACTGAGGATTGAGGATTGGGGATTGAGAAATGAGGATTGAAGATTGAGGATTGATGATTGAGGGTTGTGGATTGAGGACGAGGACTGAGGTTTGAGTATTGATGTTTGCGGTCTGAGAATAGAGGATTGAGTATTGAGAATTGAGGATTGAGGATTGAGGATTGAAGATTGAGGATTGGGTATTGATTATTGAAGAATGAGGATTGAGGATTGAGGATTGAGGACTGAGGATTGACGATTGAGTATTGAAGATTGAGGATTGATTACTGAGGATTGAGGATTGAGGATTGAGGATTGAGGATTGAGGATTGAGGATTGAAGATTCAGTATTGAGGATTGAAGATTGAGAATTGAGGATTTTAGGATTGAACATTGAGAACTGAGAGTTCAGGGTTTAGTGATGAGAATTGATGTTTGTGGATAGAGATTTGGAGATTGCAGATTGCGTATTGATAATTGAAAGCTGTGAATTGAGGATATTCTATTGGGGATTGAGGATTGGCAACTGATTGTTGAGGACTGAGGGCTGTAGATTGAGGATGCAGGATTGAGGATTCAGAATTGAGGTTTGAGGACTGAGGATTGCGGACTGAAGATTGAGTATTGAGGATTGAAGATTGAGGATTGAGGATTGAGGATTGAGTATCGAGGATGAGGACTGAGGTTTGAGGATTGAGGTTTGAGGACTGAGGACTGAGGATTGAGGGTTGAGAATAGAGGACTGAGGATTCAGGATTGAAGATTGAGGATTGGGTATTGAGGATTGAAGGAAGAGGATTGAGGATTGAGGATTGAGGATTGAGGATTGAGGATTGAAGATTGAGGATTGGGTATTGAGGATTGAAGAATGAGGGTTGAGGATTGAGGATTCAAGGTTGAGTATTGAGGATTGAAGATTGAGGATTAAGGATTGAGAATTGAGGATTGAGGATTGATTTTTGAAGATTGAGGAATGGGTATTGAGGATTGAAGATTGAGTATTAAGGATTGAAGATTGAGGATTGGGGGTTGAGGGTTGAGGGTTGAGTATTGAAGATTGAGCATTGGTGATTGAAGATTGAGGATTCGGGATTGAGGATTGACGATTGAGGATTGAGTATTGAGGATTGAGCGTTGAGAATTGAGGATTGGGGATTGAGGATTGAAGATTGAGGATTGGGTATTGAGGATTGAAGAATGAGGATTCAGGATTGAGGATTGAGGATTGAGGATTGAGGATTGAAGATTGAGTATTGAGGATTGAAGATTGAGGATTCAGGATTGAGGATTGAGAATTGAGGATTGACGATGAGGGCTGAGGGCTGAGGGTTGAGGATTGAGGTTTGAGGACTGAGGACTGAGGATTGAGGATTGAGGATTGAGGATTTAGGATTGAGGATTGAGGATTGAAGATTGAGTATTGGGTATTGAGGATTGAAGAATGAGGATTGAAGATTGAGGATTGAGGATTGAGAATTGAGGATTGAGGATTGAGGATTGAAGATTGAGGATTGGGTATTGAGGATTGAAGAATGAGGATTCAGGATTGAGGATTGAGGATTGAGGATTGAAGATTGAGTATCGAGGATTGAAGATTGACAATTGAGGATTGAGGATTGAGGATTGAGGATTGAACATTGAGGACTGAGTGTAGAGGGTTGAGTGATAAGAATTGATGTTTGTGGATAGAGGTTTGAATATTGCAGATTGAGTATTGAGAATTGAAAACTGTGAACTGAGGTTATTCTATTGAGGATTGAGGATTGACAACTGATTGTTGAGGTCTGAGGGCCGAAGATTGAGGATTCAGGATTGAGGATTCAGAATTGTGGTTTGAGGAGTGAGGATTGAGGATTGAAGATTGATTATTGAGGATTGAAGATTGAGGATTGAGGATTGAGGATTCAGGATTGAGGATTGAGGATTGAGCAATGACGATGAGGGCTGAGGGTTGAGGGTTGAGGTTTGAGGACTGCGGACTGAGGATTGAAGATTGACGATTGAAGATTGAGGATTGGGTATTGAGGATTGAAGATTGAGCATTGAAGGTTGAAGATTGAGGATTGAGGATTGAGGATTGAGGATTGAGGATTGAGCATTGAAGATTGAGGATTGAGGATTGAGAATTGAAGGTTGAGTATTGAGGATTGAAGATTGAGGATTAAGGATTGAGAATTGAGGATTGAGGATTGAGGATTGAAGATTGAGGATTAAGGATTGAGAATTGAGGATTGAGGATTGAGGATTGAGGATTGCGGATTGAGGATTGAGGATTGAAGATTGAGGATTGGGGACTGAGCGTTGAGGGTTGATTGAGGAGAATTGATGTTCGTGGATAGAGACTTGAAGATTCCAGATTGAGTATTGAGTATTGAAAACTGTGAATTGATGATATTCTATTGAGGATTGAGGATTGACGCCTGATAGTTGAGGTCTGATGTCTGAAGATTGAGTATTCAGGGTTGAGGATTCAGGATTGAGGTTTGAGGACTGAGGATTTAGGATTGAGGATTGAGGCTTGAGGATTGAGGATTGAGGATTGAAGATTGAGGATTGAGGATTGAGGATGAGGGCTGAGGGTTGAAGATTGAGGTTTGAGGACTGAGATCTGAGGATCGAGGATTGAGAGATGAGGATTGAGGATTGAGGATTGATGTTTGAGGATTAGGTATTGTGGATTGAAGAATGAGGATTGGGTATTGAGGATTGTAGAATGAGGATTGAGGATTGAGGATTGAGGGTTGAGGATTGAAGACTGAGTATCGAGGATTGAGTATTGAGGATTGAGGATTGAGGATTGAGGATTGAGTATTGAGGATTGATTATTGAATATTGTGTATTGAGGATTGAAGATTGAGGATTGAGGAATGAGCATTGAGGATTGAGGATTGAAGATTGAGGATTGGGGATTGAGGAATGACGATTGAGGATTGAGTATTGAGTTTTGAGAATTGAGGATTGATTATTGAAGATTGAGTATTGAGGATTGAAGATTGAAGGTTGAGGATTGAGGATTGAGGATTGTGGACTGAGGATGAGGGCTGGGGGTTGAAGCTTGAGGTTTGAGGACTGAGGACTGAGGATTGAGGATTGAGGATTGAGGATTGAGGATTGAGGATTGAGGATTGAGGATTGAGGATTGAGGATTGAGGCCTGAAGATTGAGTATTGAGGATTGAAGATTGATGATTGGGGATTGATTACTGAGGATTGAGGATTGAGGATTGAGGATTGAGGATTGAGGATTGAGGATTGAAGATTCAGTATTGAGGATTGAAGATTGAGAATTGAGGATTTTAGGATTGAACATTGAGAACTGAGAGTTCAGGGTTTAGTGATGAGAATTGATGTTTGTGGATAGAGATTTGAAGATTGCAGATTGAGTATTGAGTATTGAAAACTGTGAATTGAGGATATTCTATTGGGGATTGAGGATTGGCAACTGATTGTTGAGGAATGAGGGCTGTAGATTGAGGATGCAGGATTGAGGATTCAGAATTGAGGTTTGAGGACTGAGGATTGCGGATTGAAGATTGAGTATTGAGGATTGAGGATTGAGGATTGAGGATTGAGGATTGAGGATTGAGTATTGAGGATGACGACTGAGGTTTGAGGATTGAGGTTTGAGGACTGAGGACTGAGGATTGAGGGTTCAGAATTGGGGATTGAGGATTGAGGATTGAAGATTGAGGATTGGGTATTGAGCATTGAAGATTGAGGATTGGGTATTGAGGATTGACGAATGAGGATTGAGGATTGAGGATTGAAGATTGAAAATTGAGGATTGAGGATTGAGGACTGAGGGTAGAGGATTGAGGGTTGAGGATTGAGGATTGAGGATTGAAGATTGACCATTGAGGATTGAGGATTGAGGATTGAGGTTTGAACATTGAGGACTGAGTGTAGAGGGTTGAGTGATGAAAATTGATGTTTGTGGATAGAGGTTTGAATATTGCAGATTGAGTATTGAGTATTTAAAACTGTGAATTGAGGATATTCTATTGACGATTGAGGATTGACAACTGATTGTTGAGGACTGAGGGCCGAAGATTGAGGATTCAGGATTGAGGATTCAGAATTGAGGTTTGAGGACTGATGATTGAGGATTGAAGATTGATTATTGAGGATTGAGGGTTGAGGACTGAGGATTGAGGATGAGGGCTTAGGGTTGAGGATTGAGGTTTGAGGACTGAGGACTGAGGATTGAGTATTGAGAATTGAGGATTGAGGACTGACGATTGAAGATTGAAGATTGAGGATTGGGTATTGAGGATTGAAGATTGAGTATTGAGGATTGAAGATTGAGGATTGAGGATTGGGGATTGAGGATTGAGTATTGAAGACTGACGGTTGAGGATTGAGGTTTCAAGGTTGAGTATTGAGGATTGAAGATTGAGGATTAAGGATTGAGAATTGAGGATTGAGGATTGAGGTTTGAAGATTGAGGAATGGGTATTGAGGATTGAAGATTGAGTATTAAGGATTGAAGATTGAGGATTGGGGGTTGAGGGTTGAGGATTGAGTATTGAAGATTGAGCATTGGTGATTGAAGATTGATGATTGGGGATTCAGGATTGAGGATTGAGGATTGAAGATTGAGGATTGAAGATAGAGTATTGAGGATTGAGGATTGAGGATTGAGGATTGCGGATTGAGGATTGAGGATTGAAGATTGAGGATTGGGGACTGAGCGTTGAGGGTTGATTGAGGAGAATTGATGTTCGTGGATAGAGACTTGAAGATTCCAGATTGAGTATTGAGTATTGAAAACTGTGAATTGATGATATTCTATTGAGGATTGAGGATTGACGCCTGATAGTTGAGGTCTGATGTCTGAAGATTGAGGATTCAGGGTTGAGGATTCAGGATTGAGGTTTGAGGACTGAGGATTTAGGATTGAGGATTGAGGCTTGAGGATTGAGGATTGAGGATTGAAGATTGAGGATTGAGGATTGTAGATTGAGGATTGAGGATTGAGGATTGAAGATTGAGTATTGAGGATTGAAGATTGAGGATTGAGGATTGAGGATTGAGGATTGAGGATTGAGGATTGAGGACTGAGGATTGAGGATTGAGGATTGAGCATTGAGGATTGACGATTGAGGACTGTTGATGGAGGATTGAAGATTGAGGATTCAGAATTGAGATTTGAGGACTGAGGATTGAGGATTGAGGATTGAGGATTGAAGATTGAGGATTGAGGATTGAAAATTGAGTATTGAGGATTGAAGGTTGAGGACTGAGGAATAAGGATTGATGGTTGAGTATTGAGGACTGAGGATTGAGGATTGAAGATTGTGTATTGATGATTGAAGATTGAGGATTGAGGATTGAGTGTTGAGGGTTGAGGATGAGGTCTGACGGTTGAGGATTGATGTTTGAGGATTGAGGGTTGAGGACTGACGACTGAGGATAGAGGATTGAGGATGGAGCATTGACGATTGAAGATTGAGGACTGGGGATTGAGGATTGAAGATTGGGGATTAAGGGTTGAGGATTGGGGACCGAGTATCTAGGATTGAATATTGATTATTGAGGATTGAAGATTGAGGATTGAGGATTGAGGATTGAGAATTGAGAATTGAGGATAAGGTCTGAGGGTTGAGGATTGAGGGTTGAGGAATGAGGATTGAGGATTGAGGAATGAGGATAGAAGATTGAGGATTGAGGATTGAGGATTGAGGGTTGAGGATTGAAGACTGAGTATCGAGGATTGAGTATTGAGGATTGAGGATTGAGGATTGAGGATTGAGTATTGAGGATTGATTATTGAATATTGTGTATTGAGGATTGAAGATTGAGGATTGAGGAATGAGGATTGAGGATTGAGGATTGAAGATTGAGGATTGGGGATTGAGGATTGACGATTGAGGATTGAGTATTGAGTTTTGAGAATTGAGGATTGATTATTGAAGATTGAGTATTGAGGATTGAAGATTGAAGATTGAGGATTGAGGATTGAGGATTGTGGACTGAGGATGAGGGCTGAGGGTTGAAGATTGAGGTTTGAGGACTGAGGACTGAGGATTGAGGATTGAGGATTGAGGATTGAGGATTGAGGATTGAGGATTGAGGATTGAGGATTGAGGATTGAGGCCTGAAGATTGAGTATTGAGGATTGAAGATTGATGATTGGGGATTGATTACTGAGGATTGAGGATTGAGGATTGAGGATTGAGGATTGAGGATTGAAGATTCAGTATTGAGGATTGAAGATTGAGAATTGAGGATTTTAGGATTGAACATTGAGAACTGAGAGTTCAGGGTTTAGTGATGAGAATTGATGTTTGTGGATAGAGATTTGAAGATTGCAGATTGAGTATTGAGTATTGAAAACTGTGAATTGAGGATATTCTATTGAGGATTGAAGATAGACAACTGATTGTTGAGGACTGAGGACTGAGGATTGAGGATTTGGAATAGAGGATTGAGGATTGAAGTTTGAATATTGAGGATTGGGTATTGATGATTGAAGAATGAGGATTGAGGTTTGAGGATTGAGGATTGAGGACCGAGTATTGAGGATTGAAGATTGAGTATTGAGGGTTGAAGACTGACGATTGAGGATTGAGGATTGAGGATTGAGGATTGAGGATTGAACACTGAGGACTGAGTGCTGAGGGTTGAGTGATGTGGATTGACGTTTGTGGATAGATATTTGATGATTGCAGATTGAGTATTGAGTATAGAAAACTGTGAATTGAGGATATTCTATTGAGGATTGAGGATTGACATCGGATTGTTGAGGACTGAGGTCTGAAGATTGAGGATTCAGGATTGAGGATTCAGAATTGAGGTTTGAGGACTGAGGATTGAGGATTGAATATTGAGTATAGAGGATTGAAGATTGAGGATTGAGGATTGAGAATTGAGGATTGGGGATGAGGGCTGAGGGTTGAGGATTGACGTTAGAGGACTGAGGACTGAGGGTTGAGGATTGAAAATTGAGAATTGAGGATTGAGGATTGAGGATTGAAGATTGAGGATTTGGTATTGAGGATTGAAGAATGAGGATTGAGGATTGAGGATTGAGGATTGAGGATTGAGAATTGAGGATTGAGGACTGAAGATTGAGTATTGAGGATTGAAGGTTGATGATTGGGGATTGAGGATTGAGGATTGAGGATTGAAGATTGAGGATTGAAGATTGAGTATTGAGGATTGAAGATTGAGTATTGAGGATTGCGGATTGAGGATTGAGGATTGAAGGTTGAGGATTGGGGACTGAGTGTTGAGGGTTGATTGAGGAGAATTGATGTTTGTGGATAGAGCCTTGAAGATTGCAGATTGAGTATTGAGTATTGAAAACTGTGAATTGATGATTTTCTATTGAGGATTGAGGATTGACGCCTGATAGTTGAGGTCTGATGTCTGAAGGTTGAGGATTCAGGGTTGAGGATTCAGGATTGAGGTTTGAGGACTGAGGATTTAGGATTGAGGATTGAGGCCTGAGGATTGAGGATTGACGATTGAGGATTGAAGATTGAGGATTGTGTATTGATGATTGAAGAATGAGGATTGAGGTTTGAGGATTTAGGATTGAGGACCGAGGATTGAGGATTGAAGATTGAGTATTTAGGGTTGAAGACTGACGATTGAGGATCGAGGATTGAGGATTGAAGATTGAGGATTGAGGATTGAAGATTGAGTATTGAGGATTGAAAATTGAGGATTGAGGATTGAGGATTGAGGATTGAGGATGAGGGCTGAGGGTTGAAGATTGAGGTTTGAGGACTGAGGACTGAGGATTGAGGATTGGGAATAGAGGATTGAGGATTGAAGTTTGAATATTGAGGATTGGATATTGATGATTGAAGAATGAGGATTGAGGTTTGATGATTGAGGATTGAGGACCGAGTATTGAGGATTGAAGATTGAGTATTGAGGGTTGAAGACTGACGACTGAGGATTGAGGATTGAGGATTGAGGATTGAGGATTGAAGATTGAGTATTGAGGATTGAAAATTGAGGATTGAGGATTGAGGATTGAGGATTGAGCATTGAGGATTGAGTACTGAGGATTGAAGATTCAGTATTGAGTGTTGAAGGTTGAGAATTGAGGATTGAGGATTGAGGATTGAAGATTGAGGATTTGGTATTGAGGATTGAAGATTGAGGATTGAGGATTGCGGATTGAGGATTGAGGATTGAAGATTGAGGATTGGGGACTGAGTGTTGAGGGTTGATTGAGGAGAATTGATGTTTGTGGATATAGACTTGAAGATTGCAGATTGAGTATTGAGTATTGAAAACTGCGAACTGAGGATATTCTATTGAGGATTCAGGATTGACATCGGATTGTTGAGGACTGAGGGCTGAAGATTGAGGATTCAGGATTGAGGATTCAGAATTGAGGTTTGAGGACTGAGGATTGAGGATTGAAGATTGAGTATTGAGGATTGAAGATTTAGGATTGAGGATTGAAGATTGAGGATAGGGTATTGAGGATTGAAGAATGAGGATTGAGGATTGAGGATTGAGGATTGAGGATTGAAGATTGAGTATTGAGAATTGAAGGTTGACGGTTGAGTATTGTGGATTGGGGTTTGAGGATTGAGCATTGAGGATTGAAGATTGAGCATTGAGGATTGAAGATTGACGATTGAGGATTGAGAATTGAGGATTGAGGATTGAGGATTGATGATTGAGCATTGGAGATTGAGTATTGAGGATTGAAGGTTGAGGATTGTGGATTGTGGGTTGAGGATTGAGGATTGAATATTGAGGATTGTGGACTGAGCGTTGAGGGTTGAGTGATGAGAATTGATGTTTGTGGATAGAGATTTGAAGATTGCAGATTGTGTATTGAGTAATGAAAGCTGTGAATTGATGACATTCTATTGAGGATTGAGGATTGACAACTGATTGTAGAGGACTGAGGTCTGAAGGTTGTGGATTGAGGATTGAGGATTGAGGATTGAGGATTGAGGATTGAGGTTTGAGGACTGAGGATTGAGGGTTGAGGATTGAGAATTGGGGATTGAGGATTGAGGATTGAGGATTGAGGATTGAGGATTGAATGTTGAGTATTCAGGATTGGAGATTGACGATTGAGGATTGAGGACCGAGGATTGAGGATTGAGGATTGAGGATTGAGGATTGAGGATTGAGGATTGAGGATTGAAGATTCAGTATTGAGGATTGAAGATTGAGAATTGAGGATTTTAGGATTGAACATTGAGAACTGAGAGTTCAGGGTTTAGTGATGAGAATTGATGTTTGTGGACAGAGATTTGAAGATCGCAGATTGAGTATTGAGTATTGAAAACTGTGAATTGAGGATATTCTGTTGGGGATTGAGGATTGGCAACTGATTGTTGTGGAATGAGGGCTGTAGATTGAGGATGCAGGATTGAGGATTCAGAATTGAGGTTTGAGGACTGAGGATTGCGGATTGAAGATTGAGTATTGAGGATTGAGGATTGAGGATTGAGGATTGAGGATTGAGGATTGAGGATTGAGTATTGAGGATGACGACTGAGGTTTGAGGATTGAGGTTTGAGGACTGAGGACTGAGGATTGAGGGTTCAGAATTGGGGATTGAGGATTGAGGATTGAAGATTGAGGATTGGGTATTGAGCATTGAAGATTGAGGATTGGGTATTGAGGATTGAAGAATGAGGATTGAGGATTGAGGATTGAGGATTGAGGATTGAAGATTGAGTATTGAGGATTGAGGATTGAGGATTGACGATTGAGGATTGAAGATTCAGTATTGAGGGTGGAAGGTTGAGAATTGAGGATTGAGGATTGAACATTGAGGACTGAGTGTTGAGGGTTGAGTGATGAGAATTGATGTTTGTGGATAGAGATTTGAAGATTGCAGGTTGAGTATTGAGTATTGAGACCTGTGAATTGAGGATATTCCATTGAGGATTGAGGATTGACAACTGATTGTTGAGGACTGAGTGCTGAAGATAGAGGATTCAGGATTGAGGATTCAGAATTGAGGTTTTAGGACAGAGGATTGAGGGTTGAAGATTGAGGATTGGGTATTGAGGATTGAAGAATGAGGATTGAGGATTGAGTATTGAGGATTGAGGATTGAGGATTGAGGATTGAGGACTGAAGATTGAGTATTGAGGATTGAAGATTGATGATTGGGGATTGAGGATTGAGGATTGAGGATTGAAGATTGAGGATTGAAGATTGAGTATTGAGGATTGAAGATTGAGGATTGAGGATTGAAGATTGAGGATAGGGTATTGAGGATTGAAGAATGAGGATTGAGGATTGAGGATTGAGGATTGAGGATTGAAGATTGAGTATTGAGAATTGAAGGTTGACGGTTGAGTATTGAGGATTGGGGTTTGAGGATTGAGCATTGAGGATTGAAGATTGAGCATTGAGGATTGAAGATTGACGATTGAGGATTGAGAATTGAGGATTGAGGATTGAGGATTGAGGATTGAGCATTGGAGATTGAGTATTGAGGATTGAAGGTTGAGGATTGTGGATTGTGGGTTGAGGATTGAGGATTGAATATTGAGGATTGTGGACTGAGTGTTGAGGGTTGAGTGATGAGAATTGATGTTTGTGGATAGAGATTTGAAGATTGCAGATTGAGTATTGAGTAATGAAAGCTGTGAATTGATGACATTCGATTGAGGATTGAGGATTGACAACTGATTGTAGAGGACTGAGGGCTGAAGGTTGAGGATTGAGGATTGAGGATTGAGGATTGAGGATTGAGGATTGAGGTTTGAGGACTGAGGATTGAGGGTTGAGGATTGAGAATTGAGGATTGAGGATTGAGGATTGAGGATTGAGGATTGAGGATTGAATGTTGAGTATTCAGGATTGGAGATTGACGATTGAGGATTGAGGACCGAGGATTGAGGATTGAGGATTGAGGCTTGAGGATTGAGGATTGAGGACTGCAGACTGAGTATTGAGGATTGAAGGTTGAGCATTGTGGATTGAGGATTGAGAATTGTGGATTGAATATTGAGGATTGGGGACTGAGTGTTGAGGGTTGAGTGATGAGAATTGATGTTTGTGGATAGAGATTTGAAGATTGCAGATTGAGTATTGAGTAATGAAAGCTGTGAATTGATGACATTCTATTGAGGATTGAGGGTTGACAACTGACTCTATAGGACTGAGGGCTGAAGATTGAGGATTCAGGATTGAGGATTCAGCATTGAGGTTCGAGGACTGAGGATTGAGGATTGGGGATTGAGAAATGAGGATTGAAGATTGAGGATTGATGATTGAGGGTTGTGGATTGAGGACGAGGACTGAGGTTTGAGTATTGATGTTTGCGGTCTGAGAATAGAGGATTGAGTATTGAGAATTGAGGATTGAGGATTGAGGATTGAAGATTGAGGATTGGGTATTGATTATTGAAGAATGAGGATTGAGGATTGAGGATTGAGGACTGAGGATTGACGATTGAGTATTGAAGATTGAGGATTGATTACTGAGGATTGAGGATTGAGGGTTGAGGATTGAGGATTCAAGGTTGAGTATTGAGGATTGAAGATTGAGGATTAAGGATTGAGAATTGAGGATTGAGGATTGATTTTTGAAGATTGAGGAATGGGTATTGAGGATTGAAGATTGAGTATTAAGGATTGAAGATTGAGGATTGGGGGTTGAGGGTTGAGGGTTGAGTATTGAAGATTGAGCATTGGTGATTGAAGATTGAGGATTCGGGATTGAGGATTGACGATTGAGGATTGAGTATTGAGGATTGAGCGTTGAGAATTGAGGATTGGGGATTGAGGATTGAAGATTGAGGATTGGGTATTGAGGATTGAAGAATGAGGATTCAGGATTGAGGATTGAGGATTGAGGATTGAGGATTGAAGATTGAGTATTGAGGATTGAAGATTGAGGATTCAGGATTGAGGATTGAGAATTGAGGATTGACGATGAGGGCTGAGGGCTGAGGGTTGAGGATTGAGGTTTGAGGACTGAGGACTGAGGATTGAGGATTGAGGATTGAGGATTTAGGATTGAGGATTGAGGATTGAAGATTGAGTATTGGGTATTGAGGATTGAAGAATGAGGATTGAAGATTGAGGATTGAGGATTGAGAATTGAGGATTGAGGATTGAGGATTGAAGATTGAGGATTGGGTATTGAGGATTGAAGAATGAGGATTCAGGATTGAGGATTGAGGATTGAGGATTGAAGATTGAGTATCGAGGATTGAAGATTGACAATTGAGGATTGAGGATTGAGGATTGAGGATTGAACATTGAGGACTGAGTGTAGAGGGTTGAGTGATAAGAATTGATGTTTGTGGATAGAGGTTTGAATATTGCAGATTGAGTATTGAGAATTGAAAACTGTGAACTGAGGTTATTCTATTGAGGATTGAGGATTGACAACTGATTGTTGAGGTCTGAGGGCCGAAGATTGAGGATTCAGGATTGAGGATTCAGAATTGTGGTTTGAGGAGTGAGGATTGAGGATTGAAGATTGATTATTGAGGATTGAAGATTGAGGATTGAGGATTGAGGATTCAGGATTGAGGATTGAGGATTGAGCAATGACGATGAGGGCTGAGGGTTGAGGGTTGAGGTTTGAGGACTGCGGACTGAGGATTGAAGATTGACGATTGAAGATTGAGGATTGGGTATTGAGGATTGAAGATTGAGCATTGAAGGTTGAAGATTGAGGATTGAGGATTGAGGATTGAGGATTGAGGATTGAGCATTGAAGATTGAGGATTGAGGATTGAGAATTGAAGGTTGAGTATTGAGGATTGAAGATTGAGGATTAAGGATTGAGAATTGAGGATTGAGGATTGAGGATTGAAGATTGAGGATTAAGGATTGAGAATTGAGGATTGAGGATTGAGGATTGAAGATTGAGGATTGGGTATTGAGGATTGAAGATTGAGTATTGAGGATTGATGGTTGAGGATTGGGGGTTGAGGATTGAGGATTGAGGATTGAGTATTGAGGATCGAGGATTGAAGGTTGAGTATTGAGGATTGAAGATTGAGGATTGAGGTTTGGGGACTGAGGATTGAGGATTGTGGATTGACGATGAGGGCTGAGGGTTGAGGATTGAGGTTTGAGGACTGAGGACCGAGGATTGAGGATTGAGAATTGAGGATTGAGGACTGGGGATTGAGGATTCTAGATTGAGTGTTGGGTATTGAGGATTGAAGAATGGGGATTGAAAATTGAGGATTGAGGATTGAGAGTTGAGGATTGAGGATTGAGGATTGAAGATTGAGGAGTGGGTATTGAGGATTGAAGAATGAGGATTTAGGATTGAGGATTGAGGATTGAGGATTGAAGATTGAGTATCGAGGATTGAGGATTGAGGATTGAGGATTGAAGATTGAGTATTGGGTATTGAGGATTGAAGAATGAGGATTGAAAATTGAGGATTGAGGATTGAGAATTGAGGATTGAGGATTGAGGATTGAAGATTGAGGATTGGGTATTGAGGATTGAAGAATGAGGGTTCAGGATTGAGGATTGAGGATTGAGGATTGAGGATTGAAGATTGAGGATTAAGGATTGAGGATTGAGGATTGACGATGAGGGCTGAGGGCTGAGGATTGATGTTTGATGACTGAGGCCTGAGGATTGAGGATTGAGAATTGAGGATTGAGGATTGAGGATTGAAGATTGAGGATTGGGTATTGAGGATTGAAGAATGAGGATTGTGGATTGAGGATTGAGTATTGAGGAATGAATATTGAGGATTGAGGATTGAGGATTGAAGATTGAGTATTGAGGATTGAAGATTGAGGATTCAGGATTGAGGATTGAGGATTGAGGATTGACGATGAGGGCTGAGGGCTGAGGATTGAGGTTTGAGGACTGAGGACTGAGGATTTAAGATTGACGATTGAAGATTGAGGATTGGGTATTGAGGATTGAAGATTGAGCATTGAAGATTGAAGATTGAGGATTGAGGATTGAGGATTGAGGATTGAGTATTGAAGATTGAGGGTTGAGGAATGAGGATTGAAGGTTGAGTATTGAGGATTGAAGATTGAGGATTAAGGATTGAGAATTGAGTATTGAGGGTTGAGGATTGAAGATTGAGGATTGTGTATTGAGGATTGAAGATTGAGTATTGAGGATTGATGGTTGAGGATTGGGGGTTGAGAATTGAGGATTGAGGATTGAGTATTGAGGAGCGAGGATTGAAGGTTGAGTATTGAGTATTGAGGATTGAAGATTGAGGATTCAGGATTGAGGATTGAGGATTGAGGATTGACGATGAGGGCTGAGGGTTGAGGATTGAGGTTTGAGGACTGAGGACTGAGGATTTAAGATTGACGATTGAAGATTGAGGATTGGGGATTGAGGATTGAAGATTGAGCATTGAAGATTGAAGATTGAGGATTGAGGATTGAGGATTGAGGATTGAGGATTGAGTATTTAAGATTGAGGATTGAGGATTGAGGATTGAAGGTTGAGTATTGAGGATTGAAGATTGAGGATTAAGGATTGAGAATTGAGTATTGAGGATTGAGGATTGAAGATTAAGGATTGGGTATTGAGGATTGAAGATTGAGTATTGAGGATTGATGATTGAGGATTGGGGGTTGAGAATTGAGGATTGAGGATTGAGTATTGAGGAGCGAGGATTGAAGGTTGAGTATTGGGGATTGAAGATTGAGGATTGAGGTTTGGGGACTGAGGATTGAGGATTGTGGATTGACGATGAGGGCTGAGGGTTGAGGATTGAGGTTTGAGGACTGAGGGCCGAGGATTGAGGATTGAGAATTGAGGAATGAGGACTGAGGATTGAGGATACAAGATTGAGTATTGGGTATTGAGGATTGAAGAATGGGGATTGAAAATTGAGGATTGAGGATTGAGAGTTGAGGATTGAGGATTGAGGATTGAAGATTGAGGATTGGGTATTGAGGATTGAAGAATGAGGATTCAGGATTGAGGATCGAGGATTGGGGATTGAAGATTGAGTATCGAGGATTGAAGATTGACGATTGAGGATTGAGGATTGAGGATTGAGGGTTGAACATTGAGGACTGAGTGTTGAGGGTTGAGGATTGAGGATTGAGGATTGAGGATTGAGGATTGAAGATTGAGGACTGAGGGTTGAGGTCTGAGGATTGAGGACTGAACATTGAGGATTGAGGATTGAGGATTGAATATTGAGGATTGAGGGTTGAGGTCTGAGGATTGACGATTGAGGATTGAGGTTCGATGTTTGAGGGCTGATTATTGAGGATTGAAGATTGGGGACTGAGGGTTCACGATTGAGTGTTGAGAATTGTTGTTTGTATATCAGGACTTGAAGATTGACGTTTGAATATTGAAAACTGAGGATTGAAGTTATTTTATTGAGGATTGAGGTTTGAGGATTGAGGATTGAGTATTGCGGATTGGGGATTGAAGCTTGAAGATTGAGCATTGATGATTGAGTATTGAGGATTGGGGATTGAGGGTTGATGGTTGCGGCTTGAGGACTGAGGGTTGAGGACTGCGGTTTGAGGATTGAGGTTTGACAATCGAGGATTGAGGATTGAGGATTGATGGTTGAGGCATGAGCATAGACGATTGAGGGTTGAGGATTGAGGATTGAACAGTCAGGATTGGGTATCTCGGATTGAACATTGAGGATTGAGGATCGAGGATTGAGTATTGAGGATTGAGCACTGAAGGTTGTATATTGATGATTGAAGATTGAGGATTGAGGATTGAGGGTTGTGGATTGAGGACGAGGACTGAGGGTTGAGTATTGATGTTTGAGGTCTGAGGATCGAGGATTGAGGATTGAGAATTGAGGATTGAGGATTGAGGATTGAAGATTGAGGATATGGTATTGAGGATTGTAGAATGAGGATTGAGGATTGAGGATTGAGGATTGAAGATTGAGGATTGAGGATTGAGGATTGAAGGTTGAGGATTGAGGATTGAGGATTGAATATTGAAGATTGAGGATTGAAGATTGAGGATTGAGGGTTGAGGGCTGACCATTGAGGATTGAGGGTAGTGGATTGAATATTGAGGATTGAGGGTTGAGGACTGAGGATTGAGGATTGAGGATTGAGGATTGAAGATTGAGGATTGAGGATTGAGGATTGAGGATTGAGGATTGAGGACTGAAGATTGTATATTGATGATTGAAGATTGAGGGTTTAGGATTGAGGGTTGTGGATTGAGGACGAGGACTGAGGGTTGAGTATTGATGTTTGAGGTCTGAGGATCGAGGATTGAGGATTGATATTTGAGGATTGAGGATTGAGGATTGAAGACTGAGGATTGGGTATTGAGGATTGAGGAATGAGGATTGAGGATTGAGGATTGAGGACTGACGATTGAAGATTGAGTATTGAGGATTGAAGATTGAGGATTGAGGATTGAGGATTGGGGATTGAGGACTGAGGATTGGGGATTGAAGATTGAGTATTGGGGATTGAAGATTGAGGATTGAGGATTGAGGATTGAGGATTGGGGAATGGGTATTGAGGATTCAAAAATGAGGATTGAGGATTGAGGATTGAGGACTGAGGAATGAATATTGAGGTCTGAGGATTGAGGATTGAAGATTGAGTATTGAGGATTGAAAATTGAGGATTGAGGATTGAGAATTAAGGATTGGGGATGAGGGCTGAGTGTTGAGGATTGACGTTAGAGGACTGAGGACTGAGGGTTGAGGATTGAGAATTGAGGATCGAGGATTGAGGATTGAAGATTGAGGATTGGGTATTGAGGATTGAAGAATGAGGATTGAGGATTGAGGATTAAGGATTGAGGATTGAGGATTGAGGATTGAGGACTGAAGATTGAGTATTGAGTATTGAAGATTGATGATTGGGGATTGAGGATTGAGGATTGAGGATTGAAGATTGAGGATTGAAGATTGAGTATTGAGGATTGAAGGTTGAGGATTGAGGATTGCGGATTGAGGATTGAGGATTGAAGATTGAGGACTGGGGACTGAGTGTTGAGGGTTGATTGAGGAGAAAGGATGTTTGTGGATAGAGTCTTGAAGATTGCAGATTGAGTATTGAGTATTGGAAACTGTGAATTGATGATATTCTATTGAGGACTGAGGATTGACGCCTGATAGTTGAGGTCTGATGTCTGAAGATTGAGGATTCAGGGTTGAGGATTCAGGATTGAGGTTTGTGGACTGAGGGTTTAGGATTGAGGATTGAGGCTTGAGGATTGAGGATTGAGGATGGTAGATTGAGGATTGAGGATTGAGGATGAGGGCTGAGGGTTGAAGATTGAGGTTTGAGGACTGAGGTCTGAGGATCGAGGATTCAGAGTTGAGGATTGAGGATTGAGGATTGAAGATTGAGGATTAGGTATTGAGGATTGAAGAATGAGGATTGGGTATTGAGAATTGAAGAATGAGGATTGAGGATTGAGGATTGAAGACTGAGTATCGAGGATTGAATATTGAGGATTGAGGATTGAGGATTGAGGATTGAATGTTGAGGATTGATTATGAAGATTGAGTATTGAGTATTGAAGATTGAGGATTGAGGAATGGGGATTGAAGATTGAGGATTGAAGATTGAGGATTGGGGATTGAGGATTGACGATTGAGGATTGAGTATTGAGTTTTGAGAATTGAGGATTGATTATTGAAGATTGAGTATTGAGGATTGAAGATTGAAGATTGAGGATTGAGGATTGTGGACTGAGGATGAGGGCTGAGGGTTGAAGATTGAGGTTTGTGGACTGAGGACTGAGGATTGAGGATTGAGAATAGAGGATTGAGGATTGAGGATTGAAGATTGAGGATTGGGTATTGATGATTGAAGAATGAGGATTGAGCATTGAGGACTGAGGATTGAGGATTGAGGATTGAGCATTGAAGACTGAGTATTGAGGATTGTAGGTTGAGGATTGTGGATTGAGGATTGAGAATTGAGGATTGAATATTGAGGATTGGGGACTGAGTGTTGAGGGTTGAGTGATGAGAATTGATGTTTGTGGATAGAGATTTGAAGATTGCAGATTGAGTATTGAGTAATGAAAACTGTGAATTGATGATATTCTATTGAGGATTGAGGATAGACAACTGATTGTTGAGGACTGAGGACTGAGGATTGAGGATTGGGAATAGAGGATTGAGGATTGAAGTTTGAATATTGAGGATTTGGTATTGATGATTGAAGAATGAGGATTGAGGTTTGAGGATTGAGGATTGAGGACCGAGTATTGAGGATTGAAGATTGAGTATTGAGGGTTGAAGACTGACGATTGAGGATTGAGGATTGAGGATTGAGGATTGAGGATTGAAGATTGAGTATTGAGGATTGAAAATTGAGGATTGAGGATTGAGGATTGAGGATTGAGGATTGAGGATTGAGGACTGAGGATTGAAGATTCAGTATTGAGTGTTGAAGGTTGAGAATTGAGGATTGAGGATTGAACACTGAGGACTGAGTGCTGAGGGTTGAGTGATGTGGATTGACGTTTGTGGATAGATATTTGATGATTGCAGATTGAGTATTGAGTATAGAAAACTGTGAATTGAGGATATTCTATTGAGGATTGAGGATTGACATCGGATTGTTGAGGACTGAGGTCTGAAGATTGAGGATTCAGGATTGAGGATTCAGAATTGAGGTTTGAGGACTGAGGATTGAGGATTGAATATTGAGTATAGAGGATTGAAGATTGAGGATTGAGGATTGAGAATTGAGGATTGGGGATGAGGGCTGAGGGTTGAGGATTGACGTTAGAGGACTGAGGACTGAGGGTTGAGGATTGAAAATTGAGAATTGAGGATTGAGGATTGAGGATTGAAGATTGAGGATTTGGTATTCAGGATTGAAGAATGAGGATTGAGGATTGAGGATTGAGGATTGAGGATTGAGGATTGAGGATTGAGGACTGAAGATTGAGTATTGAGGATTGAAGGTTGATGATTGGGGATTGAGGATTGAGGATTGAGGATTGAAGATTGAGGATTGAAGATTGAGTATTGAGGATTGAAGATTGAGTATTGAGGATTGCGGATTGAGGATTGAGGATTGAAGATTGAGGATTGGGGACTGAGTGTTGAGGGTTGATTGAGGAGAATTGATGTTTGTGGATAGAGCCTTGAAGATTGCAGATTGAGTATTGAGTATTGAAAACTGTGAATTGATGATTTTCTATTGAGGATTGAGGATTGACGCCTGATAGTTGAGGTCTGATGTCTGAAGGTTGAGGATTCAGGGTTGAGGATTCAGGATTGAGGTTTGAGGACTGAGGATTTAGGATTGAGGATTGAGGCCTGAGGAATGAGGATTGACGATTGAGGATTGAAGATTGAGGATTGTGTATTGATGATTGAAGAATGAGGATTGAGGTTTGAGGATTTAGGATTGAGGACCGAGGATTGAGGATTGAAGGTTGAGTATTTAGGGTTGAAGACTGACGATTGAGGATCGAGGATTGAGGATTGAAGATTGAGGATTGAGGATTGAAGATTGAGTATTGAGGATTGAAAATTGAGGATTGAGGATTGAGGATTGAGGATTGAGGATGAGGGCTGAGGGTTGAAGATTGAGGTTTGAGGACTGAGGACTGAGGATTGAGGATTGGGAATAGAGGATTGAGGATTGAAGTTTGAATATTGAGGATTGGATATTGATGATTGAAGAATGAGGATTGAGGTTTGATGATTGAGGATTGAGGACCGAGTATTGAGGATTGAAGATTGAGTATTGAGGGTTGAAGACTGACGACTGAGGATTGAGGATTGAGGATTGAGAATTGAGGATTGAGGATTGAGGATTGAAGATTGAGGATTGGGTATTGAGGATTGAAGAATGAGGATTCAGGATTGAGGATTGAGGATTGAGGATTGAAGATTGAGTATCGAGGATTGAAGATTGACGATTGAGGATTGAGGATTGAGGATTGAGGATTGAACATTGAGGACTGAGTGTAGAGGGGTGAGTGATGAGAATTGATGTTTGTGGATAGAGGATTGAATATTGCAGATTGAGTATTGAGTATTGAATACTGTGAATTGAGGTTATTCTATTGAGGATTGAGGATTGACAACTGATTGTTGAGGTCTGAGGGCCGAAGATTGAGGATTCAGGATTGAGGATTCAGAATTGAGGTTTGAGGACTGAGGATTGAGGATTGAAGATTGATTATTGAGGATTGAAGATTGAGGATTGGGTATTGAGGATTGAAGATTGAGTATTGAGGATTGAAGATTCAGGATTAAGGATTGAGAATTGAGGATTGAGGATTGAGGATTGAAGATTGAGGATTGGGTATTGAGGATTGAAGATTGAGTATTGAGGATTGATGATTGAGGATTGGGGGTTGAGGATTGAGGATTGAGGATTGCGTATTGAGGATCGAGGATTGAAGGTTGAGTATTGAGGATTGAAGATTGAGGATTGAGGTTTGGGGACTGAGGATTGAGGATTGTGGATTGACGATGAGGGCTGAGGGTTGAGGATTGAGGTTTGAGGACTGAGGACCGAGGATTGAGGATTGAGAATTGAGGATTGAGGATTGAGGATTGAGGATTCAAGATTGAGTATTGGGTATTGAGGATTGAAGAATGAGGATTGAAAATTGAGGATTGAGGATTGAGAGTTGAGGATTGAGGATTGAGGATTGAAGATTGAGGATTGGGTATTGAGGATTGAAGAATGAGGGTTCAGGATTGAGGATTGAGGATTGAGGATTGAGGATTGAAGATTGAGGATTAAGGATTGAGGATTGAGGATTGACGATGAGGGCTGAGGGCTGAGGATTGATGTTTGATGACTGAGGCCTGAGGATTGAGGATTGAGAATTGAGGATTGAGGATTGAGGATTGAAGATTGAGGATTGGGTATTGAGGATTGAAGAATGAGGATTGTGGATTGAGGATTGAGTATTGAGGAATGAATATTGAGGATTGAGGATTGAGGATTGAAGATTGAGTATTGAGGATTGAAGATTGAGCATTCAGGATTGAGGATTGAGGATTGAGGATTGACGATGAGGGCTGAGGGTTGAGGATTGAGGTTTGAGGACTGAGGACTGAGGATTTAAGATTGACGATTGAAGATTGAGGATTGGGTATTGAGGATTGAAGATTGAGCATTGAAGATTGAAGATTGAGGATTGAGGATTGAGTATTGAAGATTGAGGATTGAGGATTGAGGATTGAAGGTTGAGTATTGAGGATTGAAGATTGAGGATTAAGGATTGAGAATTGAGTATTGAGGATTGAGAATTGAAGATTGAGGATTGGGTATTGAGGATTGAAGATTGAGTATTGAGGATTGATGATTGAGGATTGGGGGTTGAGAATTGAGGATTGAGGATTGAGTATTGAGGAGCGAGGATTGAAGGTTGAGTATTGAGGATTGAAGATTGAGGATTGAGGTTTGGGGACTGAGGATTGAGGATTGTGTATTGACGATGAGGGCTGAGGGTTGAGGATTGAGGTTTGAGGACTGAGGGCCGAGGATTGAGGATTGAGAATTGAGGATTGAGGACTGAGGATTGAGGATTGAAGATTGAGTATTGGGTATTGAGGATTGAAGGATGGGGATTGAAAATTGAGGATTGAGGATTGAGAGTTGAGGATTGAGGATTGAGGATTGAAGATTGAGGATTGGGTATTGAGGATTGAAGAATGAGGATTCAGGATTGAGAATCGAGGATTGAGGATTGAAGATTGAGTATCGAGGATTGAAGATTGACGATTGAGGATTGAGGATTGAGGATTGAGGGTTGAACATTGAGGACTGAGTGTTGAGGGTTGAGGATTGAGGATTGAGGATTGAGGATTGAGGATTGAAGATTGAGGACTGAGGGTTGAGGTCTGAGGATTGAGGACTGAACATTGAGGATTGAGGATTGAGGATTGAATATTGAGGATTGAGGGTTGAGGTCTGAGGATTGAGGATTGAGGATTGAGGTTCGATGTTTGAGGGCTGATTATTGAGGATTGAAGATTGGGGACTGAGGGTTCACGATTGAGTGTTGAGAATTGTTGTTTGTATATCAGGACTTGAAGATTGACGTTTGAATATTGAAAACTGAGGATTGAAGTTATTTTATTGTGGATTGAGGTTTGAGGATTGAGGATTGAGTATTGCGGATTGGGGATTGAAGCTTGAAGATTGAGCATTGATGATTGAGTATTGAGGATTGGGGATTGAGGGTTGATGGTTGAGGCTTGAGGACTGAGGGTTGAGGACTGCGGTTTGAGGATTGAGGTTTGACAATCGAGGATTGAGGATTGAGGATTGATGGTTGAGGCATGAGCATAGACGATTGAGGATTGAGGATTGAGGATTGAACAGTCAGGATTGGGTACCTCGGATTGAACATTGAGGATTGAGGATCGAGGATTGAGTATTGAGGATTGAGCACTGAAGGTTGTATATTGATGATTGAAGATTGAGGATTGAGGATTGAGGGTTGTGGATTGAGGACGAGGACTGAGGGTTGAGTATTGATGTTTGAGGTCTGAGGACCGAGGATTGAGTATTGAGAATTGAGGATTGAGGATTGAGGATTGAAGATTGAGGATATGGTATTGAGGATTGTAGAATGAGGATTGAGGATTGAGGATTGAGGATTGAAGATTGAGGATTGAGGATTGAGGATTGAAGGTTGAGGATTGAGGATTGAGGATTGAATATTGAAGATTGAGGATTGAAGATTGAGGATTGAGGGTTGAGGGCTGACCATTGAGGATTGAGGATCGAGGATTGAGGATTGAAGATTGAGTATCGAGGATTGAAGATTGACGATTGAGGATTGAGGATTGAGGATTGAGGGTTGAACATTGAGGACTGAGTGTTGAGGGTTGAGGATTGAGGATTGAGGATTGAGGATTGAGGATTGAAGATTGAGGATTGAGGGTTGAGGTCTGAGGATTGAGGATTGAGGATTGAGGTTCGATGTTTGAGGGCTGATTATTGAGGATTGAAGATTGGGGACTGAGGGTTCACGATTGAGTGTTGAGAATTGTTGTTTGTATATCAGGACTTGAAGATTGACGTTTGAATATTGAAAACTGAGGATTGAGGTTATTTTATTGAGGATTGAGGTTTGAGGATTGAGGATTGAGTATTGCGGATTGGGGATTGAAGCTTGAAGATTGAGCATTGATGATTGAGTATTGAGGATTGGGGATTGAGGGTTGATGGTTGAGGCTTGAGGACTGAGGGTTGAGGACTGCGGTTTGAGGATTGAGGTTTGACAATCGAGGATTGAGGATTGAGGATTGATGGTTGAGGCATGAGCATAGACGATTGAGGATTGAGGATTGAGGATTGAACAGTCAGGATTGGGTATCTCGGATTGAACATTGAGGATTGAGGATCGAGGATTGAGTATTGAGGATTGAGCACTGAAGGTTGTATATTGATGATTGAAGATTGAGGATTGAGGATTGAGGGTTGTGGATTGAGGACGAGGACTGAGGGTTGAGTATTGATGTTTGAGGTCTGAGGATCGAGGATTGAGGATTGAGAATTGAGGATTGAGGATTGAGGATTGAAGATTGAGGATATGGTATTGAGGATTGTAGAATGAGGATTGAGAATTGAGGATTGAGGATTGAAGATTGAGGATTGAGGATTGAGGATTGAAGGTTGAGGATTGAGGATTGAGGATTGAATATTGAAGATTGAGGATTGAAGATTGAGGATTGAGGGTTGAGGGCTGACCATTGAGGATTGAGGGTAGAGGATTGAATATTGACGATTGAGGGTTGAGGACTGAGGATTGAGGATTGAGGATTGAGGATTGAGGATTGAGGATTGAGGATTGAGGATTGAGGATTGAGGACTGAAGATTGTATATTGATGATTGAAGTTTGAGGGTTTAGGATTGAGGGTTGTGGATTGAATACGAGGACTGAGGGTTGAGTATTGATGTTTGAGGTCTGAGGATCGAGGATTGAGGATTGATATTTGAGGATTGAGGATTGAGGATTGAAGATTGAGGATTGGGTATTGAGGATTGAGGAATGAGGATTGAGGATTGAGGATTGAGGACTGACGATTGAAGATTGAGTATTGAGGATTGATGATTGAGGATTGAGGATTGAGGATTGGGGATTGAGGACTGAGGATTGGGGATTGAAGATTGAGTATTGAGGATTGAAGATTGAGGATTGAGGATTGAGGATTGAGGATTGAGTATTGAAGATTGAGGATTGGGGATTGAGGATTGACGATTGAGGATTGAGTATTGAGGATTGAGAATTGAGGATTGAGGATTGAAGATTGAGTATTGAGGATTGAAGATTGAGGATTAAGGATTGAGTATTGCGGATTGACGATGAGGGCTGAGGGTTGAGGATTGAGGTTTGAGGACTGAGGCCTGAGGATTGAGGATTGAGAATTGAGGATTGAGGATTGAGGATTGAAGATTGGGGACTGAGGAATGAATATTGAGGGTTGAGGATTGAGGATTGAACATTGAGTATTGAGGATTGAAGATTGAGGATTGAGGATTGAGGATTGAGGATAGAGGATTGAAGATTGAGGACTGAGTGTTGAGGGTTGAGTGATGAGAATTGATTTTTGTGGATAGAGGTTTGAAGATTGCAGATTGAGTATTGAGTATTGAAAACTGTAAATTGAGGATATTCTATTGAGGATTGAGGATCGACAACCGATTGTTGAGGACTGAGGGCCGAAGATTGAGGATTCAGGATTGATGATTCAGAATTGAGGTTTAAGGACTGAGGATTGAGGATTGAAGATTGAGGATTGAGGGTTGAGGATTGAGGATTGAGGATGAGGTCTTAGGGTTGAGGATTGAGGTTTGAGGACTGAGGACTGAGGATTGAGGATTGAGAATTGAGGATTGAGGATTGAAGATTGAGGATTGAGGATTGAGGATTGAGGATAGAGGATTGAAGATTGCGGATTTGGGACTGAGTGTTGAGGGTTGAGTGATGAGAATTGATGTTTGTGGATAGAGATTTGAAGATTGCAGATTGAGTATTGCGTATTGAAAACTCTCAACTGAGGATATTCTATTGAGGGTTGAGGATTGACAACTGATTGTTGAGGACTGAGGGCTGAAGATTGAGGATTCAGGATTGAGGATTCGGGATTGAGGTTTGAGGACTGAGGTTTGAGTATTGATGATTGAGGTCTGAGGATTGAGGATTGAGGATTGAGGATTGAGAATTGAGGATTGAGGATTGAGGATTCAAGATTGAGTATTGGGTATTGAGGATTGAAGAATGAGGATTGAAAATTGGGGATTGAGGATTGAGAGTTGAGGATTGAGGATTGAGGATTGAAGATTGAGGATTGGGTATTTAGGATTGAAGAATGAGGATTCAGGATTGAGGATTGAGGATTGAGGATTGAAGATTGAGTATCGAGGATTGAAGATTGACGATTGAGGATTGAGGATTGAGGATTGAAGATTGAACATTGAGGACTGAGTGTTGAGGGTTGAGTGATGAGAATTGATTTTTGTGGATAGAGGTTTGAAGATTGCAGATTGAGTATTGAGTATTGAAAACTGTAAATTGAGGATATTCTATTGAGGATTGAGGATCGACAACCGATTGTTGAGGACTGAGGGCCGAAGATTGAGGATTCAGGATTGATGATTCAGAATTGAGGTTTAAGGACTGAGGATTGAGGATTGAAGATTGAGGATTGAGGGTTGAGGATTGAGGATTGAGGATGAGGTCTTAGGGTTGAGGATTGAGGTTTGAGGACTGAGGACTGAGGATTGAGGATTGAGAATTGAGGATTGAGGATTGAGGATTGAAGATTGAGGATTGGGTATTGAGGATTGAAGAATGAGGATTGAGGATTGAGGATTGAGGATTGAGAATTGAAGATTGGGTATTGAGGATTGAAGACTGACGATTGAGGATTGAGGATTGAGGATTGAGTATTGAGGATCGAGGATTGAAGGTTGAGTATTGAGGATTGAAGATTGAGGATTGAGGTTTGGGGACTGAGGATTGAGGATTGAGGATTGAGTATTGAGGTTGAGGATTGAGGATTGAGGATTGAGGATTGAACAGTCAGGGTTGGGTATCGCGGAAAGAACATTGAGGATTGAGTATCGAGGATTGAGTATTGAGGATTGAGGACTGAAGATTGTATATTGATGATTGAAGATTGAGGATTGAGTATTGAGGGTTGTGGATTGAGGACGAGGACTGAGGGTTGAGGTCTGCGGATTGAGGACTGAACATTGAGGATTGAGGATTGAGGATTGAATATTGAGGATTGATGGTTGAGGTCTGAGGATTGAGGATTGAGGATTGAGGTTCGAAGTTTGAGGGCTGATTATTGAGGATTGAAGATTGGGGACTGAGGGTTCACGATTGAGTGTTGAGAATTGTTGTTTGTATATTAGGACTTGAAGATTGACGTTTGAATATTGAAAACTGAGGATTGAGGTTATTTTATTGAGGATTGAGGTTTGAGGATTGAGGATTGAGTATTGCGGATTGGGGATTGAAGCTTGAGGATTGAGCATTGATGATTGAGTATTGAGGATTGGGGATTGAGTATTGAAGATTGAGGATATGGTATTGAGGATTGAAGGATGAGGATTGAGGATTGAGGATTGAGGATTGATGATTGAAGATTGAGTATTGAGGATTGGAGATTGAGGATTGAGGATTGAGGATTGAGTATTGAAGATTGAGGATTTGGGACTGAGGATTGAAGATTGAGGATAGATGATTGAGGATTGAGGATTGAGGATTGAGGATTGAGGATTGACGATTGAGGATTGCGTATTGAGTGTTGAAGAGTGAGGATTGAGTATTGAGGTTTGAGGATTGAGGATTGAAGATTGAGTATTGAGGATTGAAGGTTGACGGTTGAGGATTGAGTATTGAGGATTGAGGATTGAGGATTGAGGATTGAGGACTGAGGATTGAGTATTGAATATTGAATATTGATGATTGAAGAATGAGGATTGAGGATTGATGGTTGTGGATTGAGGACGAGGACTGAGGGTTGAATATTGATGTTTGAGGTCTGAGGATTGAGGATTGAGGATTGAGAATTCAGGATTGAGGATTCAGGATTGAAGATTGACGATTGGGTATTTAATATTGAAGAGTGAGTACTGAGGATTGAGGATTGACGATTGAATATTGCAGATTGAGTGTTGAGGATTGAAGATTGAGGATTGGGTATTGAGGATTGAGGATTGAGGATTGAGGATTGAAGATTGAGGATTTGGGATTGAGGATTGACTATTGAGGATTGAGTATTGAGGATTGAGAATTGAGGATTGATTATTGAAGATTGAGTATTGAGGATTGAAGATTGAGGATTGAGGATTGAGGATTGAGGATTGAGGATGAGGGCTGAGGGTTGAGTATTGAGGTTTCAGGACTGTGGACTGAGGATTGAGGATTGAGAATTGAGGATTGAGGATTGAGGATTGAAGATTGAGGATTGGGTATTGAGGACTGAAGAAGGAGGATTGAGGATTGAGGGTTGAGGATTTAGGATTGAAGATTGAGGATTGAGGATTGAGGACAGAAGAGTGAACATTGAGTGTCGAGGATTGAAGATAGAGGATTGAGGATTGAGGGTTGAGGATTGAGGACGAGGACTGACGGTTGAGGATAGGGGTTGAGGATTGAGGATTGAGGATTGAGGACTGAGGATTGAGGATTGAGGATAGCGCATTGAGGATTGAAGATTGAGGACTGTGTATTGAGGATTGAAGATTGAGGATTAAGGATTGAGGATTGGGGATTGAGGATCTAGGATTGGAGATCGATTATTGAGGATTGAAGGTTGAGTATTGAGGACTGAGCATTGAGAATTGAGAATTGAGAATGAGGACTGAGGGTTGAGGAGTGAGGTTTGAGGAACAAGAATCGAGGATTGAGGATTGAGGACTGAGGATTGACGATTGAGAATTGAAGATTGAGGATTGATTACAGAGGTTTGAGGATTGAGGATTGAGGATTGAGGATTGAGGATTGAGGATTGAAGATTCAGTATAGAGGATTGAAGATTGAGAATTGAGGATTGAGGTTTGAACATTAAGGACAGAGCGTTCAGTGTTTAGTGATGAGAATTGATGTTTGTGGATAGAGATTTGAAGATTGCAGGTTGAGTATTGAATATTGAAAACTGTGAATTGAGGATATTCTATTGGGGATTGAGGATTGACAACCGGTTGTTGAGGGCTTGGGGCTGAAGATTGAGGATGCAGGATTGAGGATTCAGAATTGAGGTTTGAGGACTGAGGATTGAGGATTGAAGATTGAGTATTGAGGACTGAAGATTGAGTATTGAGGATTGAGGATTGAGTATTGAGGATGAGGGCTGAGGTTTGAGAATTGAGGTTTGAGGACTGAGGACTAAGGATTGAGGGTTGAGAATTGAGGATTGAGGATTGAGGATTGAATATTGAGGATTGGGTATTGAGGATTTAAGGACGAGGATTGAGGATTGAGGATTGAGGATTGAGGATTGAGGATTGAAGGTTGAGTATTCAGGACTGGAGATTGACGATTGAGGATTGAGGACCGAGGATTGTGGATTGAGGATTGAAGATTGAGTATTGAGGATTGAGGACTGAGGATTGAGGATTGAGGATTGAGGATTGAGGATTGATGATTGAAGATTCAGTATTGAGGATTGAAGATTGAGAATTGAGGATTGAGGATTGAGGATTGAGGATTGAACATTGAGGACTGAGTGTTGAGGGTTGAGGATTGAGGATTGAGGATTGAGGATTGAGGATTGAAGATTGAGGACTGAGGGTTGAGGTCTGAGGATTGAGGACTGAACATTGAGGATTGAGGATTGGGGATTGAATATTGAGGATTGAGGGTTGAGGTCTGAGGATTGAGGATTGAGGATTGAGGTTCGATGTTTGAGGGCTGATTATTGAGGATTGAAGATTGGGGACTGAGGGTTCACGATTGAGTGTTGAGAATTGTTGTTTGTATATTAGGACTTGAAGATTGACGTTTGAATATTGAAAACTGAGGATTGAAGTTATTTTATTGAGGATTGAGGTTTGAGGATTGAGGATTGAGTATTGCGGATTGGGGATTGAAGCTTCAGGATTGAGCATTGATGATTGAGTATTGAGGATTGGGGATTGAGGGTTGATGGTTGAGGCTTGAGGACTGAGGGTTGAGGACTGCGGCTTGAGGATTGAGGTTTGACAATCGAGGATTGAGGATTGAGGATTGATGGTTGAGGCATGAGCATAGACGATTGAGGATTGAGGATTGAGGATTGAACATTCAGGATTGGGTATCGCGGATTGAACATTGAGGATTGAGGATCGAGGATTGAGTATTGAGGGTTGAGCACTGAAGGTTGTATATTGATGATTGAAGATTGAGGATTGAGGATTGAGGGTTGTGGATTGAGGACGAGGACTGAGGGTTGAGTATTGATGTTTGAGGTCTGAGGATCGAGGATTGAGGATTGAGAATTGAGGATTGAGGATTGAGGATTGAAGATTGAGGATATGGTATTGAGGATTGTAGAATGAGGATTGAGGATTGAGGATTGAGGATTGAAGATTGAGGATTGAGGATTGAGGATTGAAGGTTGAGGATTGAGGATTGAGGATTGAATATTGAAGATTGAGCATTGAAGATTGAGGATTGAGGGTTGAGGGCTGACCATTGAGGATTGAGGTTTGAGGATTGAATATTGAGGATTGAGGGTTGAGGACTGAGGATTGAGGATTGAGGATTGAGGATTGAGGATTGAGGATTGAGGTTTGAGGATTGAGGATTGAGGACTGAAGATTGTATATTGATGATTGAAGATTGAGGGTTTAGGATTGAGGGTTGTGGATTGAGGACGAGGACTGAGGGTTGAGTATTGATGTTTGAGGTCTGAGGATCGAGGATTGAGGATTGATATTTGAGGATTGAGGATTGAAGATTGAAGATTGAGGATTGGGTATTGAGGATTGAGGAATGAGGATTGAGGATTGAGGATTGAGGACTGACGATTGAAGATTGAGTATTGAGGATTGAAGATTGAGGATTGAGGATTGAGGATTCAAGATTGAGTATTGGGTATTGAGGATTGAAGCATGAGGATTGAAAATTGAGGATTGAGGATTGAGAGTTGAGGATTGAGGGTTGAGGATTGAGGATTGAGGATTGCGTATTGAGGATTGAAGAATGAGGATTCAGGATAGAGGATTGAGGATTGAGGAGTGAGGATTGAAGATTGAGGATTAAGGATTGAGGATTGAGGACTGACGATGAGGGCTGAGGGTTGAGGATTGAGGTTTGAGGACTGAGGCCTGAGGATTGAGGATTGAGAATTGAGGATTGAGGATTGAGGATTGAAGTTTGAGGATTAGGTATTGAGGATTGAAGGATGAGGATTGAGGATTGAGGATTGAGTATTGAGGAATGAATATTGAGGATTGAGGATGGAGGATTGAAGATTGAGTATTGAGGATTGAAGATTGAGGATACAGGATTGAGGATCGAGGATTGAGGATTGACGATGAGGGCTGAGGGTTGAGGATTGAGGTTTGAGGATTGAGAATTGAGGATTGAGGATTGAGGATTGTAGATTGAGGATACGGTATTGAGGATTGTAGAGTGAGGATTGAGGATTGAGGTTTGAGGATTGAAGATTGAGGATTGAGGATTGAGGATTGAAGATTGAGGACTGAGGGTTGAGGTCTGAGGATTGAGGACTGAACATTGAGTATTGAGGATTGAGGATTGAGGATTGAGGATTGAGAATTGAGGATTGAGGATTGAGGATTGAAAATTGAGGATTGAGGATTGAGGACTGAGGATTGAGGATTGAGGGTTGAGGTTTGAGGATTGAGGATTGAAGATTGACCATTGAGCATTGAGGATTGAGGATTGAGGTTTGAACATTGAGGACTGAGTGTAGAGGGTTGAGTGATGAAAATTGATGTTTGTGGATAGAGGTTTGAATATTGCAGATTGAGTATTGAGTATTTAAAACTGTGAATTGAGGATATTCTACTGAGGATTGAGGATTGACAACTGATTGTTGAGGAGTGAGGGCTGAAGATTGAGGATTCAGGATTGAGGATTAAGGATTGAGGTTTGAGGACTGAGGATTGAGGATTGAGTATTGAAGATTGAGGATTGAGGGTTGAAGGTTGAGGATTGAGGATTGAGGATTGAGGATTGAGGATTAAAGATTGAGGATTGAGGATTGAGGATTGAGGATTGAGGATTGAGTATTGAAGATTGAATATTGATGATTGAAGATTGAGGATTGAGGATTGAGGGTTGTGGACTGAGGACGAGGACTGAGGGTTGAATATTGATGTTTGAGGTCTGATGATTGAGGATTGAGGATTGAGAATTCAGGATTGAGGGTTGAGGGCCGAAGATTGAGGATTCAGGATAGAGGATTCAGAATTGAGGTTTGAGGACTGATGATTGAGGATTGAAGATTGATTATTGAGGATTGAAGATTGAGGATTGAGGGTTGAGGTCTGTGGATTGAGGATGAGGGCTTAGGGTTGAGGATTGAAGTTTGAGGACTGAGGACTGAGGATTGAGTATTGAGAATTGAGGATTGAGGATTGACGATTGAAGATTGAAGATTGAGGATTGGGTATTGAGGATTGAAGATTGAGTATTGAGGATTGAAGATTGAGGATTGAGGATTGAGTATTGAGGATTGAGGATTGAGGATTGAGGATTGAGGATTGAGGATTGAGGATTGAGTATTGAAGATTGAGGATTGAGGATTGAGGATTGAAGGTTGAGTATTGAGGATTGAAGATTGAGGATTAAGGATTGAGAATTGAGGATTGAGGATTGAGGATTGAAGACTGAGGATTGGGTATTGAGGATTGAAGATTGAGTATTGAGGATTGATGATTGAGGATTGGGGGTTGAGGATTGAGGATTGAGGATTGAGTATTGAGGATCGAGGATTGAAGGTTGAGTATTGAGTATTGAAGATTGAGGATTGAGGTTTGGGGACTGAGGATTGAGGATTGTGGATTGACGATGAGGGCTGAGGGTTGAGGATTGAGGTTTGAGGACTGAGGACCGAGGATTGAGGATTGAGAATTGAGGATTGAGGATTGAGGATTGAGGATTCAAGATTGAGTATTGGGTATTGAGGATTGAAGCATGAGGATTGAAAATTGAGGATTGAGGATTGAGAGTTGAGGTTTGAGGATTGAGGATTGAGGATTGAGGATTGGGTATTGAGGATTGAAGAATGAGGATTCAGGATAGAGGATTGAGGATTGAGGAGTGAGGATTGAAGAATGAGGATTGAAAATTGAGGATTGAGGATTGAGAATTGAGGATTGAGGATTGAGGATTGAAGATTGAGGATTGGGTATTGAGGATTGAAGAATGAGGATTGAGGATTGAAGATTGAGGATTAAGGATTGAGAATTGAGGATTGAGGATTGAGGATTGAAGATTGAGGATTGGGTATTGAGGATTGAAGATTGAGTATTGAGGATTGATGGTTGAGGATTGGGGGTTGAGGATTGAGGATTGAGGATTGAGTATTGAGGATCGAGGATTGAAGGTTGAGTATTGAGGATTGAAGATTGAGGATTGAGGTTTGGGGACTGAGGATTGAGGATTGTGGATTGACGATGAGGGCTGAGGGTTGAGGATTGAGGTTTGAGGACTGAGGACCGAGGATTGAGGATTGAGAATTGAGGATTGAGGACTGGGGATTGAGGATTCAAGATTGAGTATTGGGTATTGAGGATTGAAGAATGGGGATTGAAAATTGAGGATTGAGGATTGAGAGTTGAGGATTGAGGATTGAGGATTGAAGATTGAGGAGTGGGTATTGAGGATTGAAGAATGAGGATTCAGGATTGAGGATTGAGGATTGAGGATTGAAGATTGAGTATCGAGGATTGAGGATTGAGGATTGAGGATTGAAGATTGAGTATTGGGTATTGAGGATTGAAGAATGAGGATTGAAAATTGAGGATTGAGGATTGAGAATTGAGGATTGAGGATTGAGGATTGAAGATTGAGGATTGGGTATTGAGGATTGAAGAATGAGGATTCAGGATTGAGGATTGAGGATTGAGGTTTGAAGATTGAGTATCGAGGATTGAAGATTGACGATTGAGGATTGAGGATTGAGGATTGAGGATTGAACATTGAGGACTGAGTGTAGAGGGTTGAGTGATGAGAATTGATGTTTGTGGATAGAGGATTGAATATTGCAGATTGAGTATTGAGTATTGAAAACTGTGAATTGAGGTTATTCTATTGAGGATTGAGGATTGACAACTGATTGTTGAGGTCTGAGGGCCGAAGATTGAGGATTCAGGATTGAGGATTCAGAATTGAGGTTTGAGGACTGAGGATTGAGGATTGAAGATTGATTATTGAGGATTGAAGATTGAGGATTGAGGATTGAGGATTCAGGATTCAGGATTGAGGATTGAGGATTGAGGATTGACGATGAGGGCTGAGGGTTGAGGATTGAGGTTTGAGGACTGAGGACTGGGGATTGAAGATTGACGATTGAAGATTGAGGATTGGGTATTGAGGATTGAAGATTGAGTATTGAAGATTGAAGATTGAGGATTGAGGATTGAGGATTGAGTATTGAGTATTGAAGATTGAGGATTGAGGATTGAGGATTGAAGGTTGAGTATTGAGGATTGAAGATTGAGGATTAAGGACTGAGAATTGAGGATTGAGGATTGAGGATTGAAGATTGAGGATTGGGTATTGAGGATTGAAGATTGAGTATTGAGGATTGATGATTGAGGATTGGGGGTTGAGGATTGAGGATTGAGGATTGCGTATTAAGGATCGAGGATTGAAGGTTGAGTATTGAGGATTGAAGATTGAGGATTGAGGTTTGGGGACTGAGGATTGAGGATTGTGGATTGACGATGAGGGCTGAGGGTTGAGGATTGAGGTTTGAGGACTGAGGACCGAGGATTGAGGATTGAGAATTGAGGATTGAGGATTGAGGATTGAGGATTCAAGATTGAGTATTGGGTATTGAGGATTGAAGAATGAGGATTGAAAATTGAGGATTGAGGATTGAGAGTTGAGGATTGAGGATTGAGGATTGAAGATTGAGGATTGGGTATTGAGGATTGAAGAATGAGGGTTCAGGATTGAGGATTGAGGATTGAGGATTGAGGATTGAAGATTGAGGTTTAAGGATTGAGGACTGAGGATTGACGATGAGGGCTGAGGGTTGAGGATTGAGGTTTGAGGACTGAGGACTGAGGATTGAAGATTGACGATTGAAGATTGAGGATTGGGTATTGAGGATTGAAGATTGAGCATTGAAGATTGAAGATTGAGGATTGAGGATTGAGGATTGAGGATTGAGTATTGAAGATTGAGGATTGAGGATTGAGGATTGAAGGTTGAGTATTGAGGATTGAAGATTGAGGATTAAGGATTGAGAATTGAGTATTGAGGATTGAGGATTGAAGATTGAGGATTGGGTATTGAGGATTGAAGATTGAGTATTGAGGATTGATGATTGAGGATTGGGCGTTGAGAATTGAGGATTGAGGATTGAGTATTGAGGAGCGAGGATTGAAGGTTGGGTATTGAGGATTGAAGATTGAGGATTGAGGTTTGGGGACTGAGGATTGAGGATTGTGGATTGACGATGAGGGCTGAGGGTTGAGGATTGAGGTTTGAGGATTGAGGATTAAAGATTGAGGATTGAGGATTGAGGATTGAGGATTGAGGATTGAGTATTGAAGATTGAATATTGATGATTGAAGATTGAGGATTGAGGATTGAGGGTTGTGGACTGAGGACGAGGACTGAGGGTTGAATATTGATGTTTGAGGTCTGAGGATTGAGGATTGAGGATTGAGAATTCAGGATTGAGGGTTGAGGGCCGAAGATTGAGGATTCAGGATAGAGGATTCAGAATTGAGGTTTGAGGACTGATGATTGAGGATTGAAGATTGATTATTGAGGATTGAAGATTGAGGATTGAGGGTTGAGGTCTGTGGATTGAGGATGAGGGCTTAGGGTTGAGGATTGAAGTTTGAGGACTGAGGACTGAGGATTGAGTATTGAGAATTGAGGATTGAGGATTGACGATTGAAGATTGAAGATTGAGGATTGGGTATTGAGGATTGAAGATTGAGTATTGAGGATTGAAGATTGAGGATTGAGGATTGAGTATTGAGGATTGAGGATTCAAGATTGAGTATTGGGTATTGAGGATTGAAGCATGAGGATTGAAAATTGAGGATTGAGGATTGAGAGTTGAGGTTTGAGGATTGAGGATTGAGGATTGAGGATTGGGTATTGAGGATTGAAGAATGAGGATTCAGGATAGAGGATTGAGGATTGAGGAGTGAGGATTGAAGAATGAGGATTGAAAATTGAGGATTAAGGATTGAGAATTGAGGATTGAGGATTGAGGATTGAAGATTGAGGATTGGGTATTGAGGATTGAAGATTGAGTATTGAGGATTGATGGTTGAGGATTGGGGGTTGAGGATTGAGGATTGAGGATTGAGTATTGAGGATCGAGGATTGAAGGTTGAGTATTGAGGATTGAAGATTGAGGATTGAGGTTTGGGGACTGAGGATTGAGGATTGTGGATTGACGATGAGGGCTGAGGGTTGAGGATTGAGGTTTGAGGACTGAGGACCGAGGATTGAGGATTGAGAATTGAGGATTGAGGACTGGGGATTGAGGATTCAAGATTGAGTATTGGGTATTGAGGATTGAAGAATGGGGATTGAAAATTGAGGATTGAGGATTGAGAGTTGAGGATTGAGGATTGAGGATTGAAGATTGAGGAGTGGGTATTGAGGATTGAAGAATGAGGATTCAGGATTGAGGATTGAGGATTGAGGATTGAAGATTGAGTATCGAGGATTGAGGATTGAGGATTGAGGATTGAAGATTGAGTATTGGGTATTGAGGATTGAAGAATGAGGATTGAAAATTGAGGATTGAGGATTGAGAATTGAGGATTGAGGATTGAGGATTGAAGATTGAGGATTGGGTATTGAGGATTGAAGAATGAGGATTCAGGATTGAGGATTGAGGATTGAGGTTTGAAGATTGAGTATCGAGGATTGAAGATTGACGATTGAGGATTGAGGATTGAGGATTGAGGATTGAACATTGAGGACTGAGTGTAGAGGGTTGAGTGATGAGAATTGATGTTTGTGGATAGAGGATTGAATATTGCAGATTGAGTATTGAGTATTGAAAACTGTGAATTGAGGTTATTCTATTGAGGATTGAGGATTGACAACTGATTGTTGAGGTCTGAGGGCCGAAGATTGAGGATTCAGGATTGAGGATTCAGAATTGAGGTTTGAGGACTGAGGATTGAGGATTGAAGATTGATTATTGAGGATTGAAGATTGAGGATTGAGGATTGAGGATTCAGGATTCAGGATTGAGGATTGAGGATTGAGGATTGACGATGAGGGCTGAGGGTTGAGGATTGAGGTTTGAGGACTGAGGACTGGGGATTGAAGATTGACGATTGAAGATTGAGGATTGGGTATTGAGGATTGAAGATTGAGTATTGAAGATTGAAGATTGAGGATTGAGGATTGAGGATTGAGTATTGAGTATTGAAGATTGAGGATTGAGGATTGAGGATTGAAGGTTGAGTATTGAGGATTGAAGATTGAGGATTAAGGACTGAGAATTGAGGATTGAGGATTGAGGATTGAAGATTGAGGATTGGGTATTGAGGATTGAAGATTGAGTATTGAGGATTGATGATTGAGGATTGGGGGTTGAGGATTGAGGATTGAGGATTGCGTATTAAGGATCGAGGATTGAAGGTTGAGTATTGAGGATTGAAGATTGAGGATTGAGGTTTGGGGACTGAGGATTGAGGATTGTGGATTGACGATGAGGGCTGAGGGTTGAGGATTGAGGTTTGAGGACTGAGGACCGAGGATTGAGGATTGAGAATTGAGGATTGAGGATTGAGGATTGAGGATTCAAGATTGAGTATTGGGTATTGAGGATTGAAGAATGAGGATTGAAAATTGAGGATTGAGGATTGAGAGTTGAGGATTGAGGATTGAGGATTGAAGATTGAGGATTGGGTATTGAGGATTGAAGAATGAGGGTTCAGGATTGAGGATTGAGGATTGAGGATTGAGGATTGAAGATTGAGGTTTAAGGATTGAGGACTGAGGATTGACGATGAGGGCTGAGGGTTGAGGATTGAGGTTTGAGGACTGAGGACTGAGGATTGAAGATTGACGATTGAAGATTGAGGATTGGGTATTGAGGATTGAAGATTGAGCATTGAAGATTGAAGATTGAGGATTGAGGATTGAGGATTGAGGATTGAGTATTGAAGATTGAGGATTGAGGATTGAGGATTGAAGGTTGAGTATTGAGGATTGAAGAATGGGGATTGAAAATTGAGGATTGAGGATTGAGAGTTGAGGATTGAGGATTGAGGATTGAAGATTGAGGATTGGGTATTGAGGATTGAAGAATGAGGATTCAGGATTGAGGATCGAGGATTGAGGATTGAAGATTGAGTATCGAGGATTGAAGATTGACGATTGAGGATTGAGGATTGAGGATTGAGGATTGAACATTGGGGACTGAGTGTTGAGGGTTGAGGATTGAGGATTGAGGATTGAGGATTGAGGATTGAAGATTGAGGACTGAGGGTTGAGGTCTCAGGATTGAGGACTGAACATTGAGGATTGAGGATTGAGGATTGAATATTGAGGATTGAGGTTTGAGGTCTGAGGATTGAGGATTGAGGATTGAGGTTCGATGTTTGAGGGCTGATTATTGAGGATTGAAGATTGGGGACTGAGGGTTCACGATTGAGTGTTGAGAATTGTTGTTTGTATATTAGGACTTGAAGATTGACGTTTGAATATTGAAAACTGAGGATTGAAGTTATTTTATTGAGGATTGAGGTTTGAGGATTGAGGATTGAGTATTGCGGATTGGGGATTGAAGCTTGAGGATTGAGCATTGATGATTGAGTATTGAGGATTGGGGATTGAGGGTTGATGGTTGAGGCTTGAGGACTGAGGGTTGAGGACTGCGGTTTGAGGATTGAGGTTTGACAATCGAGGATTGAGGATTGAGGATTGATGGTTGAGGCATGAGCATAGACGATTGAGGATTGAGGATTGAGGATTGAACATTCAAGATTGGGTATCGCGGATTGAACATTGAGGATTGAGGATCGAGGATTGAGTATTGAGGATTGAGCACTGAAGGTTGTATATTGATGATTGAAGATTGAGGATTGAGGATTGAGGGTTGTGGATTGAGGACGAGGACTGAGGGTTGTGTATTGATGTTTGAGGTCTGAGGATCGAGGATTGAGGATTGAGAATTGAGGATTGAGGATTGAGGATTGAAGATTGAGGATATGGTATTGAGGATTGTAGAATGAGGATTGAGGATTGAGGATTGAGGATTGAAGATTGAGGATTGAGGATTGAGGATTGAAGGTTGAGGATTGAGGATTGAGGATTGAATATTGAAGATTGAGGATTGAAGATTGAGGATTGAGGGTTGAGGGCTGACCATTGAGGACTGAGGGTTGAGGATTGAATATTGAGGATTGAGGGTTGAGGACTGAGGATTGAGGATTGAGGATTGAGGATTGAGGATTGAGGATTGAGGATTGAGGATTGAGGATTGAGGACTGAAGATTGTATATTGATGATTGAAGATTGAGGGTTTAGGATTGAGTGTTGTGGATTGAGGACGAGGACTGAGGGTTGAGTATTGATGTTTGAGGTCTGAGGATCGAGGATTGAGGATTGATATTTGAGGATTGAGGATTGAGGATTGAAGATTGAGGATTGGGTATTGAGGATTGAGGAATGAGGATTGAGGATTGAGGATTGAGGACTGACGATTGAAGATTGAGTATTGAGGATTGAAGATTGAGGATTGAGGATTGAGGATTGGGGATTGAGGACTGAGGATTGGGGATTGAAGATTGAGTATTGAGGATTGAAGATTGAGGATTGAGGATTGAGGATTGAGGATTGAGTATTGAAGATTGAGGATTGGGGATTGAGGATTGACGATTGAGGATTGAGTATTGAGGATTGAGAATTGAGGATTGAGGATTGAAGATTGAGTATTGAGGATTGAAGATTGAGGATTAAGGATTGAGTATTGCGGATTGACGATGAGGGCTGAGGGTTGAGGATTGAGGTTTGAGGACTGAGGCCTGAGGATTGAGGATTGAGAATTGAGGATTGAGGATTGAGGATTGAAGATTGGGGAATGGGTATTGAGGATTCAAAAATGAGGATTGAGGATTGAGGATTGAGGATTGAGGAATGAATATTGAGGGTTGAGGATTGAGGATTGAAGTTTGAGTATTGAGGATTGAAGATTGAGGATTGAGGATTGAGGATTGAAGATAGAGGATTGAAGATTGCGGATTTGGGACTGAGTGTTGAGGGTTGAGTGATGAGAATTGATGTTTGTGGATAGAGATTTGAAGATTGCAGATTGAGTATTGCGTATTGAAAACTCTGAACTGAGGATATTCTATTGAGGATTGAGGATTGACAACTGATTGTTGAGGACTGAGGGCTGAAGATTGAGGATTCAGGATTGAGGATTCGGGATTGAGGTTTGAGGACTGAGGATTGAGGATTGAAGATTGAGTATTGAGGATTGAAGATTGAGGATTGAGGATTGAGGATTGAGGATTGAGGATGAGGGCTGAGGGTTGAGGATTGAGGTTTGAGGATCGAGGATTGTGGATTGAGGATTGAGGACTGAAGATTGAGGATTGAGGATTGAGGGTTGTGGATAGAGGACGAGGACTGAGGTTTGAGTATTGATGATTGAGGTCTGAGGATTGAGGATTGAGGATTGAGAATTGAGGATTGAGGATTGAGGATTCAAGATTGAGTATTGGGTATTGAGGATTGAAGAATGAGGATTGAAAATTGAGGATTGAGGATTGAGAGTTGAGGATTGAGGATTGAGGATTGAAGATTGAGGATTGGGTATTTAGGATTGAAGAATGAGGATTCAGGATTGAGGATTGAGGATTGAGGATTGAAGATTGAGTATCGAGGATTGAAGATTGAAGATTGAGGATTGAGGATTGAGGATTGAGGATTGAACATTGAGGACTGAGTGTTGAGGGTGGAGTGATGAGAACTGATTTTTGTGGATAGAGGTTTGAAGATTGCAGATTGAGTATTGAGTATTGAAAACTGTAAATTGAGGATATTCTATTGAGGATTGAGGATCGACAACCGATTGTTGAGGACTGAGGGCCGAAGATTGAGGATTCAGGATTGATGATTCAGAATTGAGGTTTAAGGACTGAGGATTGAGGATTGAAGATTGAGGATTGAGGGTTGAGGATTGAGGATTGAGGATGAGGTCTTAGGGTTGAGGATTGAGGTTTGAGGACTGAGGACTGAGGATTGAGGATTGAGAATTGATGATTGAGGATTCAGGATTGAAGATTGAGGATTGGGTATTGAGGATTGAAGAATGAGGATTGAGGATTGATGATTGAGGATTGAGAATTGAAGATTGGGTATTGAGGATTGAAGGCTGACGATTGAGGATTGAGGATTGAGGATTGAGTATTGAGGACCGAGGTTTGAAGGTTGAGTATTGAGGATTGAAGATTGAGGATTGAGGTTTGGGGACTGAGGATTGAGGATTGAGGATTGAGTATTGAGGATTGAGGATTGAGGATTGAGGATTGAGGATTGAACAGTCAGGGTTGGGTATCGCGGAATGAACATTGAGGATTGAGGATCGAGGGTTGAGTATTGAGGATTGAGGACTGAAGATTGTATATTGATGATTGAAGATTGAGGATTGAGTATTGAGGGTTGTGGATTGAGGACGAGGACTGAGGGTTGAGGTCTGCGGATTGAGGACTGAACATTGAGGATTGAGGATTGAGGATTGAATATTGAGGATTGATGGTTGAGGTCTGAGGATTGAGGATTGAGGATTGAGGTTCGAAGTTTGAGGGCTGATTATTGAGGATTGAAGATTGGGGACTGAGGGTTCACGATTGAGTGTTGAGAATTGTTGTTTGTATATTAGGACTTGAAGATTGACGTTTGAATATTGAAAACTGAGGATTGAGGTTATTTTATTGAGGATTGAGGTTTGAGGATTGAGGATTGAGTATTGCGGATTGGGGATTGAAGCTTGAGGATTGAGCATTGATGATTGAGTATTGAGGATTGGGGATTGAGGATTGAAGATTGAGAATATGGTATTGAGGATTGAAGGATGAGGATTGAGGATTGAGGATTGAGGATTGATGATTGAAGATTGAGTATTGAGGATTGGAGATTGAGGATTGAGGATTGAGGATTGAGTATTGAAGATTGAGGATTTGGGACTGAGGATTGAAGATTGAGGATAGATGATTGAGGATTGAGGATTGAGGATTGAGGATTGAGGATTGACGATTGAGGATTGCGTATTGAGGGTTGAAGAATGAGGATTGAGTATTGAGGTTTGAGGATTGAGGATTGAAGATTGAGTATTGAGGATTGAAGGTTGACGGTTGAGGATTGAGTATTGAGGATTGAGGATTGAGGATTGAGGATTGAGGACTGAGGATTGAGTATTGAATATTGAATATTGATGATTGAAGAATGAGGATTGAGGATTGATGGTTGTGGATTGAGGACGAGGACTGAGGGTTGAATATTGATGTTTGAGGTCTGAGGATTGAGGATTGAGGATTGAGAATTCAGGATTGAGGATTCAGGATCGAAGATTGAGGATTGGGTATTTAATATTGAAGAGTGAGGACTGAGGATTGAGGATTGACGATTGAATATTGCAGATTGAGTGTTGAGGATTGAAGATTGAGGATTGGGTATTGAGGATTGAGGATTGAGGATTGAGGATTGAAGATTGAGGATTTGGGATTGAGGATTGACTATTGAGGATTGAGTATTGAGGATTGAGAATTGAGGATTGATTATTGAAGATTGAGTATTGAGGATTGAAGATTGAGGATTGAGGATTGAGGATTGAGGATTGAGGATGAGGGCTGAGGGTTGAGTATTGAGGTTTCAGGACTGAGGACTGAGGATTGAGGATTGAGAATTGAGGATTGAGGATTGAGGATTGAAGATTGAGGATTGGGTATTGAGGATTGAAGAAGGAGGATTGAGGATTGAGGGTTGAGGATTTAGGATTGAAGATTGAGGATTGAGGATTGAGGACAGAAGAGTGAACATTGAGTGTCGAGGATTGAAGATAGAGGATTGAGGATTGAGGGTTGAGGATTGAGGACGAGGACTGACGGTTGAGGATAGGGGTTGAGGATTGAAGATTGCGGATTTGGGACTGAGTGTTGAGGGTTGAGTGATGAGAATTGATGTTTGTGGATAGAGATTTGAAGATTGCAGATTGAGTATTGCGTATTGAAAACTCTGAACTGAGGATATTCTATTGAGGATTGAGGATTGACAACTGATTGTTGAGGACTGAGGGCTGAAGATTGAGGATTCAGGATTGAGGATTCGGGATTGAGGTTTGAGGACTGAGGATTGAGGATTGAAGATTGAGTATTGAGGATTGAAGATTGAGGATTGAGGATTGAGGATTGAGGATTGAGGATGAGGGCTGAGGGTTGAGGATTGAGGTTTGAGGATCGAGGATTGTGGATTGAGGATTGAGGACTGAAGATTGAGGATTGAGGATTGAGGGTTGTGGATAGAGGACGAGGACTGAGGTTTGAGTATTGATGATTGAGGTCTGAGGATTGAGGATTGAGGATTGAGAATTGAGGATTGAGGATTGAGGATTCAAGATTGAGTATTGGGTATTGAGGATTGAAGAATGAGGATTGAAAATTGAGGATTGAGGATTGAGAGTTGAGGATTGAGGATTGAGGATTGAAGATTGAGGATTGGGTATTTAGGATTGAAGAATGAGGATTCAGGATTGAGGATTGAAGATTGAGTATCGAGGATTGAAGATTGAAGATTGAGGATTGAGGATTGAGGATTGAGGATTGAACATTGAGGACTGAGTGTTGAGGGTGGAGTGATGAGAACTGATTTTTGTGGATAGAGGTTTGAAGATTGCAGATTGAGTATTGAGTATTGAAAACTATAAATTGAGGATATTCTATTGAGGATTGAGGATCGACAACCGATTGTTGAGGACTGAGGGCCGAAGATTGAGGATTCAGGATTGATGATTCAGAATTGAGGTTTAAGGACTGAGGATTGAGGATTGAAGATTGAGGATTGAGGGTTGAGGATTGAGGATTGAGGATGAGGTCTTAGGGTTGAGGATTGAGGTTTGAGGACTGAGGACTGAGGATTGAGGATTGAGAATTGATGATTGAGGATTCAGGATTGAAGATTGAGGATTGGGTATTGAGGATTGAAGAATGAGGATTGAGGATTGATGATTGAGGATTGAGAATTGAAGATTGGGTATTGAGGATTGAAGACTGACGATTGAGGATTGAGGATTGAGGATTGAGTATTGAGGACCGAGGTTTGAAGGTTGAGTATTGAGGATTGAAGATTGAGGATTGAGGTTTGGGGACTGAGGATTGAGGATTGAGGATTGAGTATTGAGGATTGAGGATTGAGGATTGAGGATTGAGGATTGAACAGTCAGGGTTGGGTATCGCGGAATGAACATTGAGGATTGAGGATCGAGGGTTGAGTATTGAGGATTGAGGACTGAAGATTGTATATTGATGATTGAAGATCGAGGATTGAGTATTGAGGGTTGTGGATTGAGGACGAGGACTGAGGGTTGAGGTCTGCGGATTGAGGACTGAACATTGACGATTGAGGATTGAGGATTGAATATTGAGGATTGATGGTTGAGGTCTGAGGATTGAGGATTGAGGATTGAGGTTCGAAGTTTGAGGGCTGATTATTGAGGATTGAAGATTGGGGACTGAGGGTTCACGATTGAGTGTTGAGAATTGTTGTTTGTATATTAGGACTTGAAGATTGACGTTTGAATATTGAAAACTGAGGATTGAGGTTATTTTATTGAGGATTGAGGTTTGAGGATTGAGGATTGAGTATTGCGGATTGGGGATTGAAGCTTGAGGATTGAGCATTGATGATTGAGTATTGAGGATTGGGGATTGAGGATTGAAGATTGAGGATATGGTATTGAGGATTGAAGGATGAGGATTGAGGATTGAGGATTGAGGATTGATGATTGAAGATTGAGTATTGAGGATTGGAGATTGAGGATTGAGGATTGAGGATTGAGTATTGAAGATTGAGGATTTGGGACTGAGGATTGAAGATTGAGGATAGATGATTGAGGATTGAGGATTGAGGATTGAGGATTGAGGATTGAGGATTGACGATTGAGGATTGCGTATTGAGGGTTGAAGAATGAGGATTGAGTATTGAGGTTTGAGGATTGAGGATTGAAGATTGAGTATTGAGGATTGAAGGTTGACGGTTGAGGATTGAGTATTGAGGATTGAGGATTGAGGATTGAGGATTGAGGACTGAGGATTGAGTATTGAATATTGAATATTGATGATTGAAGAATGAGGATTGAGGATTGATGGTTGTGGATTGAGGACGAGGACTGAGGGTTGAATATTGATGTTTGAGGTCTGAGGATTGAGGATTGAGGATTGAGAATTCAGGATTGAGGATTCAGGATTGAAGATTGAGGATTGGGTATTTAATATTGAAGAGTGAGGACTGAGGATTGAGGATTGACGATTGAATATTGCAGATTGAGTGTTGAGGATTGAAGATTGAGGATTGGGTATTGAGGATTGAGGATTGAGGATTGAGGATTGAAGATTGAGGATTTGGGATTGAGGATTGACTATTGAGGATTGAGTATTGAGGATTGAGAATTGAGGATTGATTATTGAAGATTGAGTATTGAGGATTGAAGATTGAGGATTGAGGATTGAGGATTGAGGATTGAGGATGAGGGCTGAGGGTTGAGTATTGAGGTTTCAGGACTGAGGACTGAGGATTGAGGATTGAGAATTGAGGATTGAGGATTGAGGATTGAAGATTGAGGATTGGGTATTGAGGATTGAAGAAGGAGGATTGAGGATTGAGGGTTGAGGATTTAGGATTGAAGATTGAGGATTGAGGATTGAGGACAGAAGAGTGAACATTGAGTGTCGAGGGTTGAAGATAGAGGATTGAGGATTGAGGGTTGAGGATTGAGGACGAGGACTGACGGTTGAGGATAGGGGTTGAGGATTGAGGATTGAGGATTGAGGACTGAGGATTGAGGATTGAGGATAGAGCATTGAGGATTGAAGATTGAGGACTGTGTATTGAGGATTGAGGATTGAATGTTGAGTATTCAGGATTGGAGATTGACGATTGAGGATTGAGGACCGAGGATTCAGGATTGAGGATTGAGGCTTGAGGATTGAGTATTGAGGACTGCAGACTGAGTATTGAGGATTGGAGGTTGAGCTGTGGATTGAGGATTGAGAATTGAGGATTGAATATTGAGGATTGGGGACTGAGTGTTGAGGGTTGAGTGATGAGAATTGATGTTTGTGGATAGAGATTTGAAGATTGCAGATTGAGTATTGAGTAATGAAAGCTGTGAATTGATGACATTCTATTGAGGATTGAGGGTTGACAACTGACTCTATAGGACTGAGGGCTGAAGATTGAGGATTCAGCATTGAGGTTTGAGGACTGAGGATTGAGGATTGGGGATTGAGAAATGAGGATTGAAGATTGAGGATTGATGATTGAGGGTTGTGGATTGAGGACGAGGACTGAGGTTTGAGTATTGATGTTTGAGGTCTGAGAATAGAGGATTGAGTATTGAGAATTGAGGATTGAGGATTGAGGATTGAAGATTGAGGATTGGGTATTGATTATTGAAGAATGAGGATTGAGGATTGAGGATTGAGGACTGAGGATTGACGATTGAGTATTGAAGATTGAGGATTGATTACTGAGGATTGAGGATTGAGGATTGAGGATTGAGGATTGAGGATTGAGGATTGAAGATTCAGTATTGAGGATTGAAGATTGAGAATTGAGGATTTTAGGATTGAACATTGAGAACTGAGAGTTCAGGGTTTAGTGATGAGAATTGATGTTTGTGGATAGAGATTTGAAGATTGCAGATTGCGTATTGAGTATTGAAAGCTGTGAATTGAGGATATTCTATTGGGGATTGAGGATTGGCAACTGATTGTTGAGGACTGAGGGCTGTAGATTGAGGATGCAGGATTGAGGATTCAGAATTGAGGTTTGAGGACTGAGGATTGCGGATTGAAGATTGAGTATTGAGGATTGAAGATTGAGGATTGAGGATTGAGGATTGAGTATCTAGGATGAGGACTGAGGTTTGAGGATTGAGGTTTGAGGACTGAGGGCTGAGGATTGAGGGTTGAGAATAGAGGACTGAGGATTCAGGATTGAAGATTGAGGATTGGGTATTGAGGATTGAAGGAAGAGGATTGAGGATTGAGGATTGAGGATTGAGGATTGAGGATTGAAGATTGAGGATTGGGTATTGAGGATTGAAGAATGAGGATTGAGGATTGAGGATTAAAGATTGAGGATTGAGGATTGAGGATTGAGGATTGAGGATTGAGTATTGAAGATTGAATATTGATGATTGAAGATTGAGGATTGAGGATTGAGGGTAGGTGGACTGAGGACGAGGACTGAGGGTTGAATATTGATGTTTGAGGCCTGAGGATTGAGGATTGAGGATTGAGAATTCAGGATTGAGGGTTGAGGGCCGAAGATTGAGGATTCAGGATAGAGGATTCAGAATTGAGGTTTGAGGACTGATGATTGAGTATTGAAGATTGATTATTGAGGATTGAAGATTGAGGATTGAGGGTTGAGGTCTGTGGATTGAGGATGAGGGCTTAGGGTTGAGGATTGACGTTTGAGGACTGAGGACTGAGGATTGAGTATTGAGAATTGAGGATTGAGGATTGACGATTGAAGATTGAAGATTGAGGATTGGGTATTGAGGATTGAAGATTGAGTATTGAGGATTGAAGATTGAGTATTGAGGATTGAGTATTGAGGATTGAGGATTGAGGATTGAGGATTGAGGATTGAGGATTGAGGATTGAGTATTGAAGATTGAGGATTGAGGATTGAGGATTGAAGGTTGAGTATTGAGGATTGAAGATTGAGGATTAAGGATTGAGAATTGAGGATTGAGGGTTGAGGATTGAAGACTGAGGATTGGGTATTGAGGATTGAAGATTGAGTATTGAGGATTGATGATTGAGGATTGGGGGTTGAGGATTGAGGATTGAAGATTGAGTATTGAGGATCGAGGATTGAAGGTTGAGTATTGAGGATTGAAGATTGAGGATTGAGGTTTGGGGACTGAGGATTGAGGATTGTGGATTGACGATGAGGGCTGAGGGTTGAGGATTGAGGTTTGAGGACTGAGGACCGAGGATTGAGGATTGAGGATTGAGAATTGAGGATTGAGGATTGAGGATTGAAGTTTGAGGATTAGGTATTGAGGATTGAAGAATGAGGATTGAGGATTGAGGATTGAGTATTGAGGAATGAATATTGAGGATTGAGGACTGAGGATTGAAGATTGAGTATTGAGGATTGAAGATTGAGGATACAGGATTGAGGATCGAGGATTGAGGATTGACGATGAGGGCTGAGGGTTGAGGATTGAGGTTTGAGGATTGAGAATTGAGGATTGAGGATTGAGGATTGTAGATTGAGGATACGGTATTGAGGATTGTAGAATGAGGATTGAGGATTGAGGTTTGAGGATTGAAGATTGAGGATTGAGGATTGAGGATTGAAGATTGAGGACTGAGGGTTGAGGTCTGAGGATTGAGGACTGAACATTGAGTATTGAGGATTGAGGATTGAGGATTGAGGATTGAGAATTGAGGATTGAGGATTGAGGATTGAAAATTGAGGATTGAGGATTGAGGACTGAGGATTGAGGATTGAGGGTTGAGGATTGAGGATTGAGGATTGAAGATTGACCATTGAGGATTGAGGATTGAGGATTGAGGTTTGAACATTGAGGACTGAGTGTAGAGGGTTGAGTGATGAAAATTGATGTTTGTGGATAGAGGTTTGAATATTGCAGATTGAGTATTGAGTATTTAAAACTGTGAATTGAAGATATTCTATTGAGGATTGAGGATTGACAACTGATTGTTGAGGACTGAGGGCCGAAGATTGAGGATTCAGGATTGAGGATTCAGAATTGAGGTTTGAGGACTGATGATTGAGGATTGAAGATTGATTATTGAGGATTGAAGATTGAGGATTGAGGGTTGAGGACTGAGGATTGAGGATGAGGGCTTAGGGTTGAGGATTGAGGTTTGAGGACTGAGGACTGAGGATTGAGTATTGAGAATTGAGGATTGAGGACTGACGATTGAAGATTGAAGATTGAGGATTGGGTATTGAGTATTGAAGATTGAGTATTGAGGATTGAAGATTGAGGATTGAGGATTGAGGATTGAGGATTGAGTATTGAAGACTGAGGGTTGAGGATTGAGGATTCAAGGTTGAGTATTGAGGATTGAAGATTGAGGATTAAGGATTGAGAATTGAGGATTGAGGATTGAGGTTTGAGGATTGAAGATTGAGGATTGAGGATTGAGGATTGAAGATTGAGGACTGAGGGTTGAGGTCTGAGGATTGAGGACTGAACATTGAGTATTGAGGATTGAGGATTGAGGACTGAGGATTGACGATTGAGAATTGAAGATTGAGGATTGATTACAGAGGTTTGAGGATTGAGGATTGAGGATTGAGGATTGAGGGTTGAGGTCTGAGGATTGCGGATTGGGGATTGAAGCTTGAGGATTGAGCACTGATGATTGAGTATTGAGGATTGGGGATTGAGGGTTGATGGTTGAGGCTTGAGGACTGAGGGTTGAGGACTGCGGTTTGAGGATTGAGGTTTGACAATCGAGGATTGAGGATTGAGGATTGATGGCTGAGGCATGAGCATAGACGATTGAGGATTGAGGATTGAGGATTGAACATTCAGGATTGGGTATCGCGGATTGAACATTGAGGATTGAGGATCGACGATTGAGTATTGAGGATTGAGCACTGAAGGTTGTATATTGATGATTGAAGATTGAGGATTGAGGATTGAGGGTTGTGGGTTGAGGACGAGGACTGAGGGTTGAGTATTGATGTTTGAGGTCTGAGGATCGAGGATTGAGGATTGAGAATTGAGGATTGAGGATTGAGGATTGAAGATTGAGGATATGGTATTGAGGATTGTAGAATGAGGATTGAGGATTGAGGATTGAGGATTGAAGATTGAGGATTGAGGATTGAGGATTGAAGGTTGAGGATTGAGGATTGAGGATTGAATATTGAAGATTGAGGATTGAAGATTGAGGATTGAGGGTTGACGGCTGACCATTGAGGATTGAGGGTTGAGGATTGAATATTGAGGATTGAGGGTTGAGGACAGAGGATTGAGGATTGAGGATTGAGGATTGAGGATTGAGGATTGAGGATTGAGGATTGAGGATTGAGGACTGAAGATTGTATATTGATGATTGAAGATTGAGGGTTTAGGATTGAGGGTTGTGGTTTGAGGACGAGGACTGAGGGTTGAGTATTGATGTTTGAGGTCTGAGGATCGAGGATTGAGGATTGATATTTGAGGGTTGAGGATTGAGGATTGAAGATTGCGGATTGGGTATTGAGGATTGAGGAATGAGGATTGAGGATTGAGGATTGAGGACTGACGATTGAAGATTGAGTATTGAGGATTGAAGATTGAGGATTGAGGATTGAGGATTGGGGATTGAGGACTGAGGATTGGGGATTGAAGATTGAGTATTGAGGATTGAAGATTGAGGATTGAGGATTGAGGATTGAGGATTGAGTATTGAAGATTGAGGATTGGGGATTGAGGATTGACGATTGAGGATTGAGTATTGAGGATTGAGAATTGAGGATTGAGGATTGAAGATTGAGTATTGAGGATTGAAGATTGAGGATTAAGGATTGAGTATTGCGGATTGACGATGAGGGCTGAGGGTTGAGGATTGAGGTTTGAGGACTGAGGACTGAGGATTGAGGATTGAGAATTGAGGATTGAGGATTGAGGATTGAAGATTGGGGAATGGGTATTGAGGATTCAAAAATGAGGATTGAGGATTGAGGATTGAGGATTGAGGAATGAATATTGAGGGTTGAGGATTGAGGATTGAAGATTGAGTATTGAGGATTGAAGATTGAGGATTGAGGATTGAGGATTGAGGATAGAGGATTGAAGATTGCGGATTTGGGACTGAGTGTTGAGGGTTGAGTGATGAGAATTTATGTTTGTGGATAGAGATTTGAAGATTGCAGATTGAGCATTGCGTATTGAAAACTCTGAACTGAGGATATTCTATTGAGGATTGAGGATTGACAACTGATTGTTGAGGACTGAGGGCTGAAGATTGAGGATTCAGGATTGAGGATTCGGGATTGAGGTTTGAGGACTGAGGATTGAGGATTGAAGATTGAGTATTGAGGATTGAAGATTGAGGATTGAGGATTGAGGATTGAGGATTGAGGATGAGGGCTGAGGGTTGAGGATTGAGGTTTGAGGTTTGAGGATTGTGGATTGAGGATTGAGGACTGAAGATTGAGGATTGAGGATTGAGGGTTGTGGATAGAGGACGAGGACTGAGGTTTGAGTATTGATGATTGAGGTCTGAGGATTGAGGATTGAGGATTGAGAATTGAGGATTGAGGATTGAGGATTCAAGATTGAGTATTGGGTATTGAGGATTGAAGAATGAGGATTGAAAATTGAGGATTGAGGATTGAGAGTTGAGGATTGGGGATTGAGGGTTGAAGATTGAGGATTGGGTATTTAGGATTGAAGAATGAGGATTCAGGATTTAGGATTGAGGATTGCGGATTGAAGATTGAGTATCGAGGATTGAAGATTGACGATTGAGGATTGAGGATTGAGGATTGAGGATTGAAGATTGGGGAATGGGTATTGAGGATTCAAAAATGAGGATTGAGGTTTGAGGACTGAGGACTGAGGATTGAGTATTGAGAATTGAGGATTGAGGACTGACGATTGAAGATTGAAGATTGAGGATTGGGTATTGAGGATTGAAGATTGAGTATTGAGGATTGAAGATTGAGGATTGAGGATTGAGGATTGAGGATTGAGTATTGAAGACTGAGGGTTGAGGATTGAGGATTCAAGGTTGAGTATTGAGGATTGAAGATTGAGGATTAAGGATTGAGAATTGAGGATTGAGGATTGAGGTTTGAGGATTGAAGATTGAGGATTGAGGATTGAGGATTGAAGATTGAGGACTGAGGGTTGAGGTCTGAGGATTGAGGACTGAACATTGAGTATTGAGGATTGAGGATTGAGGACTGAGGATTGACGATTGAGAATTGAAGATTGAGGATTGATTACAGAGGTTTGAGGATTGAGGATTGAGGATTGAGGATTGAGGGTTGAGGTCTGAGGATTGAGGATTGAGGATTGAGGTTCGATGTTTGAGGGCTGATTATTGAGGATTGAAGATTGGGGACTGAGGGTTCACGATTGAGTGTTGAGAATTGTTGTTTGTATATTAGGACTTGAATATTGACGTTTGAATATTGAATACTGAGGATTGAAGTTATTTTATTGAGGATTGAGGTTTGAGGATTGAGGATTGAGCATTGCGGATTGGGGATTGAAGTTTGAGGATTGAGCACTGATGATTGAGTATTGAGGATTGGGGATTGAGTGTTGATGGTTGAGGCTTGAGGACTGAGGGTTGAGGACTGCGGTTTGAGGATTGAGGTTTGACAATCGAGGATTGAGGATTGAGGATTGATGGCTGAGGCATGAGCATAGACGATTGAGGATTGAGGATTGAGGATTGAACATTCAGGATTGGGTATCGCGGATTGAACATTGAGGATTGAGGATCGACGATTGAGTATTGAGGATTGAGCACTGAAGGTTGTATATTGATGATTGAAGATTGAGGATTGAGGATTGAGGGTTGTGGGTTGAGGACGAGGACTGAGGGTTGAGTATTGATGTTTGAGGTCTGAGGATCGAGGATTGAGGATTGAGAATTGAGGATTGAGGATTGAGGATTGAAGATTGAGGATATGGTATTGAGGATTGTAGAATGAGGATTGAGGATTGAGGATTGAGGATTGAAGATTGAGGATTGAGGATTGAGGATTGAAGGTTGAGGATTGAGGATTGAGGATTGAATATTGAAGATTGAGGATTGAAGATTGAGGATTGAGGGTTGACGGCTGACCATTGAGGATTGAGGGTTGAGGATTGAATATTGAGGATTGAGGGTTGAGGACAGAGGATTGAGGATTGAGGATTGAGGATTGAGGATTGAGGATTGAGGATTGAGGATTGAGGATTGAGGACTGAAGATTGTATATTGATGATTGAAGATTGAGGGTTTAGGATTGAGGGTTGTGGATTGAGGACGAGGACTGAGGGTTGAGTATTGATGTTTGAGGTCTGAGGATCGAGGATTGAGGATTGATATTTGAGGGTTGAGGATTGAGGATTGAAGATTGCGGATTGGGTATTGAGGATTGAGGAATGAGGATTGAGGATTGAGGATTGAGGACTGACGATTGAAGATTGAGTATTGAGGATTGAAGATTGAGGATTGAGGATTGAGGATTGGGGATTGAGGACTGAGAATTGGGTATTGAATATTGAATATTGATGATTGAAGAATGAGGATTGAGGATTGATGGTTGTGGATTGAGGACGAGGACTGAGGGTTGAATATTGATGTTTGAGGTCTGAGGATTGAGGATTGAGGATTGAGAATTCAGGATTGAGGATTCAGGATTGAAGATTGAGGATTGGGTATTTAATATTGAAGAGTGAGGACTGAGGATTGAGGATTGACGATTGAATATTGCAGATTGAGTGTTGAGGATTGAAGATTGAGGATTGGGTATTGAGGATTGAGGATTGAGGATTGAGGATTGAGGATTGAAGATTGAGGATTTGGGATTGAGGATTGACTATTGAGGATTGAGTATTGAGGATTGAGAATTGAGGATTGATTATTGAAGATTGAGAATTGAGGATTGAAGATTGAGGATTGAGGATTGAGGATTGAGGATTGAGGATGAGGGCTGAGGGTTGAGTATTGAGGTTTCAGGACTGAGGACTGAGAATTGAGGATTGAGAACTGAGGATTGAGGATTGAGGATTGAAGATTGAGGATTGGGTATTGAGGATTGAAGAAGGAGGATTGAGGATTGAGGGTTGAGGATTTAGGATTGAAGATTGAGGATTGAGGATTGAGAACAGAAGAGTGAACATTGAGTGTCGAGGATTGAAGATAGAGGATTGAGGATTGAGGGTTGAGGATTGAGGACGAGGACTGACGGTTGAGGATAGGGGTTGAGGATTGAGGATTGAGGATTGAGGACTGAGGATTGAGGATTGAGGATAGAGCATTGAGGATTGAAGATTGAGGACTGTGTATTGAGGATTGAAGATTGAGGATTAAGAATTGAGGATTGGGGATTGAGGATCTAGGATTGGAGATCGATTATTGAGGATTGAAGGTTGAGTATTGAGGACTGAGCATTGAGAATTGAGAATTGAGAATGAGGACTGAGGGTTGAGGAGTGAGGTTTGAGGAACAAGAATCGAGGATTGAGGATTGAGGACTGAGGATTGACGATTGAGAATTGAAGATTGAGGATTGATTACAGAGGTTTGAGGATTGAGGATTGAGGATTGAGGATTGCGGATTGAGGATTGAAGATTCAGTATAGAGGATTGAAGATTGAGAATTGAGGATTGAGGTTTGAACATTAAGGACAGAGCGTTCAGTGTTTAGTGATGAGAATTGATGTTTGTGGATAGAGGTTTGAAGATTGCAGGTTGAGTATTGAATATTGAAAACTGTGAATTGAGGATATTCTATTGGGGATTGAGGATTGACAACTGGTTGTTGAGGACTGGGGGCTGAAGATTGAGGATGCAGGATTGAGGATTCAGAATTGAGGTTTGAGGACTGAGGATTGAGGATTGAAGATTGAGTATTGAGGATTGAAGATTGAGTATTGAGGATTGAGAATTGAGGATTGAGGATTGAGGATTGAAGATTGAGGATTGGGTATCGAGGATTGAAGAATGAGGATTGAGGATTGAGGATTGAGCATTGAAGATTGATGATTGGGTATTGAGGATTGAAGAATGAGGATTGAGGATTGAGGATTAAGGATTGAGGATTGAAGATTGAGTATTGAGGATTGAAGGTTGACGGTTAAGGATTGAGGATTGAGGATTGACGATTGAGGATTGAGGATTGAGGATAGAGGATTGAAGATTGAGGATTGAGGATTGAGGACTGAGGATTGAGGATTGAGGATTGAGCATTGAGGATGGAAGATTGAGGACTGGGGATTGAGGATTGAAGATTGAGGATTAAGGATTGAGGATTGGGGATTGAGGATTGAGGATTGAAGATTGAGTTTTGAGGATTGAAAATTGAGGATTGAGGATTGAGGATTGAGGATTGAGGATTGAGGATTGAGTATTGAAGATTGAGTATTGAGGATTGAAGATTGAGGACTGAGGATTGAGGATTGAGGATTGAGGATTGAGGATTGAGGATTCAGGATTGAGGATTGAAGATTGAGGATTGAGGATTGAGGATTGAGGATTGAATATTGAGTATTGAGGATTGAAGATAGAGGATTGAGGATTGAAGGTTGAGGATTGAGGACGAGGACTGACGGTTGAGGATTGAGGTTTGAGGATTGAGGATTCAGGATTGAGAACTGAGGATTGAGGATTGAGGATTGAGTATTGAGGATTGAAGATTGAGGACTGGGGATTGAGGATTGAAGATTGAGGATTAATGATTGAGGGTTGGGGATTGAGGATCTAGGATTGGAGATTGATTATTGAGGATTGAATATTGGGGATTGAGGATTGAGGATTGAGAATTGAGAATTGATGATCAGGACTGAGGGTTGAGGATTGAGGATTGAGGAACGAGAATTGAGGATTGAGGATTGAGGACTCAGGATTGACGATTGAGTATTGAAGATTGAGGATTGATTACTGAGGACTGAGGATTGAGGATTGAGTATTGAGGATTGAGGATTGAGGATTGAGGATTGAAGATTCAGTATTGAGGATTGAAGATTGAGAATTGATGATTGAGGATTGAACATTGAGGACTGATCGTTCAGGGTTGAGTGATGAGAATTGATGTTTGTGGATAGAGATTTGAAGATTGCAGATTGAGTATTGAGTAATGAAAACTGTGAGTTGACGATATTCTATTGAGGATTGAGGATTGACAACTGATTGCTGAGGAGTGAGGGCTGAAGGTTGAGGATTCAGGATTGAGGATTGAGGATTGAAGATTGAGTATTAAGGATTGAGGATTGAAGATTGAGGATTGAGGATTCAGTATTGAATATTGAGGATTTGGGACTGAGGATTGAAGATTGAGTATTGATGATTGAGGATTGAGGATTGAGGACTGAAGATTGAGAATTGAAGATTGAAGATTGATGATTGGGGATTGAGGATTGAGGATTGAGGATTGAAGATTGAGGATTGAAGATTGAGTATTGAGGATTGAATATTGAGGATTGAGGATTGCGTATTGAGGATTGAGGATTCAAGATTGAGGATTGGGGACGGAGTGTTGAGGGTTGAGTGATGAGAATTGGTGTTTGTGGATAGAGACTTGAAGATAGCAGATTGAGTATTAAGTAACGAAAACCGTGAATTGATGATATTCTATTGAGGATTGAGGATTCACAACTGATTGTTGAGGAGTGAGGGCTGAGGATTGAGGATTCAGGATTGAGGATTAAGGATTGAGGTTTGAGGACAGAGGATTGAGGATTGAGGATTGAGGATTGAGGTTTGAGGATTGAAGATTGTGGATTGAGGATTGAGTGTTGTGGATTGAGGACGAGGACTCAGGGTTGTGTATTGATGTTTGAGTCCTGAGGATTGAGGATTGGGGATTGAGAATTGAGGATTGAGGATTGAGGAATGAAGATTGAGGATTGGGTATTGAGGATTGAAGAATGAGGATTGAGGATTGAGGATTGACGATTGAGGATTGAAGATTGAGTATTGAGGATTGAAGATTGAGGATTGAGGATTGAGTATTGAGGATTGAGGATTTGGGACTGAGGATTGAAGATTGAGGATTGATGATTGAGGATTGAGCATTGAGGATTGAGGATTGAGGATTGAAGATTGAGGATTGGGTATTGAGGATTGAAGAATGAGGATTGAGGATTGAAATCTGTGAATTGAGGATATTCTATTGAGGATTGAGGATTGACAATTGATTTTTGAGGACTGAGGGCCGAAGATTGAGAATTCAGGATTGAGGATTCGGGATTGAGGTTTGAGGACTGAGGATTGAGGGTTGAGGATTGAGGATTGAGGATTGAAGATTGATGATTGAGGATAGAGGATTGAGGATTGAGGATTGAAGATTGAGGAATGAGTATTGAGGATTGAGGATTGAGGATTGAAGATTGAATATTGATGATTGAAGATTGAGTATTGAGGATTGAGGATTGAGGATTGAGGATTGAGGATAAAAGATTGAGGATTGAGGATTGAGGATTGAGTATTGAGGATCGAGGATTGAGGGTTGAAGACTGAGTATCGAGGATTGAATATTGAGGATTGAGGATTGCGGATTGAGGATTGAGGATTGAGGATTGAGGATTGAAGATTGAGTATTGAGGATTGAAGATTGAGGATAGAGGATTGAGGATTGAGGATTGAGGAACGAAGATTGAGGATTGGGGATCGAGGATTGACGATTGAGGATTGAGTATTGAGTTTTGGGAATTGAGGATTGATTATTGAAGATTGAGTATTGAGGATTGAAGATTGAAGATTGAGGATAGAGGATTGAGGACTGAGGATGAGGGCTGAGGGTTGAAGATTGAGGTTTGAGGACTGAGGACTGAGGATTGAGGATTGGGAATAGAGGATTGAGGATTGAGGATTGAATATTGAGGATTGGGTATTGATGATTGAAGAATGAGGATTGAGGTTTGAGGATCGAGGATTGAGGACCGAGGATTGAGGATTGAATATTGAGTATTGAGGGTTGAAGACTGACGATTGAGGATTGAGGATTGAGGATTGAAGATTGAGGATTGAGGATTGAAGATTGAGTATTGAGGATTGAAAATTGGGTATTGAGGATTGAGGATTGAGGATTGAGGATTGAGGATTGAGGACTGAGGATTGAAGATTCAGTATTGAGTGTTGAAGGTTGAGAATTGAGGATTGAGGATTGAACATCGAGGACTGAGTGTTGAGGATTGAGTGATGAGGATTGACGTTTGTGGATAGAGATTTGAAGATTGCAGATAGAGTATTGAGTATAGAAAACTGTGAATTGAGGATATTCTATTGAGGATTGAGGATTGACATCGGATTGTTGAGGACTGAGTTCTGAAGATTGAGGATACAGGATTGAGGATTCAGAATTGAGGTTTGAGGACTGAGGATTGAGGATTGAAGATTGAGTATTGAGGATTGAAAATTGAGGATTGACGATTGAGAATTAAGGATTGGGGATGAGGGCTGAGTGTTGAGGATTGACGTTAGAGGACTGAGGACTGAGGGTTGAGGATTGAGAATTGAGGATTGAGGATTGAGGATTGAAGATTGAGGATTGGGTATTGAGGATTGAAGAATGAGGATTGAGGATTGAGGACTGAGGATTGAGGATTGAGGATTGAGGATTGAGGACTGAAGATTGAGTATTGAGGATTGAAGGTTGATGATTGGGGATTGAGGATTGAGGATTGAGGATTGAAGATTGAGGATTGGGGTCTCAGTGTTGAGGGTTGATTGAGGAGAAAGGATGTTTGTGGATAGAGACTTGAAGATTGCAGATTGAGTATTGAGTATTGGAAACTGTGAATTGATGATATTCTATTGAGGATTGAGGATTGACGCCTGATAGTTGAGGTCTGATGTCTGAAGATTTGGGATTCAGGGTTGAGGATTCAGGATTGAGGTTTGTGGACTGAGGATTTAGGATTGAGGATTGAGGCTTGAGGATTGAGGATTGAGGATTGAAGATTGAGTATTGAGGATTGAGGATTGAGGATTGAGGATTGAGGATAAAAGATTGAGGATTGAGGATTGAGGATTGAGGATTGAGGATTGAGGATTGAGGACTGAAGATTGAATATTTATGATTGAAGATTGAGGATTGAGGATCGAGGGTTGTGGATTGAGGACGAGGGCTGAGGGTTGAATATTGATGTTTGAGGTCTGAGGGTTGAGGATTGAGGATTGAGAATTGAGGATTGAGGATTGAGTATTGAAGATTGAGGATTGGGTATTGAGGATTGAATATTGAGGATTGGGGACTGAGTGTTGAGGGTTGAGTGATGAGAATTGATGTTTGTGGACAGAGATTTGAAGATTGTAGATTGAGTATTGAGTAATGAAAACTGTGAATTGATGATATTCTATTGAGGTTTGAGTATTGAGTTTTGAGAATTGAGGATTGATTATTGAAGATTGAGTATTGAGGATTGAAGATTGAAGATTGAGGATTGAGGATTGAGGATTGAGGATTGAGGATTGAGGACTGAAGATTGAATATTGATGATTGAAGATTGAGGATTGAGGATTGAGGGTTGTGGATTGAGGACGAGGGCTGGGGGTTGAATATTGATGTTTGAAGTCTGAGGGTTGAGGATTGAGGATTGAGAATTGAGGATTGATGATTGAGGATTGGAGATTGAGGATTGGGTATTGAGGATTGAAGAGTGAGGATTGGGGATTGAGGATTGAGGATTGAATATTGCAGATTGAGTGTTGATGATTGAAGATTGAGGATTGAGGATTGAGGATTGAGGATTGAGGACTGAGGATTGAGGATTGAAGATTGAGTATTGAGGAATGAAGCCGGACGATTGAGGATTGAGGATTGAGGATTGAGGATTGAGGATTGAAGATTGAGTATTGAGGATTGAAAATTGAGGATTGAGGATTGAGGACTGAGGATTGAGAATTGAACATTGAGGACTGAGTGTTGAGGGTTGAGTTGTGAGAATTGATGTTTGTGGATAGAAATTTGAAGATTGCAGATTGAGCATTGAGTAATGAAAGCTGTGGATTGATGATATTCTATTGAGGATTGAGGATTGACAACTGATTGTTGATGAGTGAGGTCTGAAGATTGAGGATTCAGGATTGAGGATTAAGGATTGAGGTTTGAGGACTGAGGATTGAGGATTGAGTATTGAATATTGATGGTTGAGGATTGAAGATTGAGGATTGAGGATTGAGGGTTGTGGATTGAGGACGAGGACTCAGGGTTGAGTATTGACGTTTGAGTTCTGAGGATTGAGGATTGAGGGTTGAGAATGGAGGATTAGGTATTGAGGATTGAACATCGAGGACTGAGTGTTGAGGATTGAGTGATGAGGATTGACGTTTGTGGATAGAGATTTGAAGATTGCAGATAGAGTATTGAGTATAGAAAACTGTGAATTGAGGATATTCTATTGAGGATTGAGGATTGACATCGGATTGTTGAGGACTGAGTTCTGAAGATTGAGGATACAGGATTGAGGATTCAGAATTGAGGTTTGAGGACTGAGGATTGAGGATTGAAGATTGAGTATTGAGGATTGAAAATTGAGGATTGACGATTGAGAATTAAGGATTGGGGATGAGGGCTGAGTGTTGAGGATTGACGTTAGAGGACTGAGGACTGAGGGTTGAGGATTGAGAATTGAGGATTGAGGATTGAGGATTGAAGATTGAGGATTGGGTATTGAGGATTGAAGAATGAGGATTGAGGATTGAGGATTGAGGATTGAGGATTGAGGATTGAGGATTGAGGACTGAAGATTGAGTATTGAGGATTGAAGATTGATGATTGGGGATTGAGGATTGAGGATTGAGGATTGAAGATTGAGGATTGGGGTCTCAGTGTTGAGGGTTGATTGAGGAGAAAGGATGTTTGTGGATAGAGACTTGAAGATTGCAGATTGAGTATTGAGTATTGGAAACTGTGAATTGATGATATTCTATTGAGGATTGAGGATTGACGCCTGATAGTTGAGGTCTGATGTCTGAAGATTTGGGATTCAGGGTTGAGGATTCAGGATTGAGGTTTGTGGACTGAGGATTTAGGATTGAGGATTGAGGCTTGAGGATTGAGGATTGAGGATTGAAGATTGAGTATTGAGGATTGAGGATTGAGGATAAAAGATTGAGGATTGAGGATTGAGGATTGAGGATTGAGGATTGAGGATTGAGGACTGAAGATTGAGGATTGAGGATCGAGGGTTGTGGATTGAGGACGAGGGCTGAGGGTTGAATATTGATGTTTGAGGTCTGAGGGTTGAGGATTGAGGATTGAGAATTGAGGATTGAGGATTGAGGATTGAGGATTGAGGATTGAGGGTTGAGGATTGAAATTGAGGATTGAAGATTGAGTATTGAGTATTGAAGATTGAGGATTGAGGATTGCGGATTGAGGATTGAGGATTGAAGATTGAGGATTGGGGTATCAGTGTTGAGGGTTGATTGAGGAGAATTGATGTTTGTGGATAGAGACTTGAAGATTGCAGATTGAGTATTGAGTATGGAAAACTGTGAATTGATGATATTCTATTGAGGATTGAGGATTGACGCCTGATAGTTGAGGTCTGATGTCTGAAGATTGAGGATTCAGGGTTGAGGATTCAGGATTGAGGTTTGTGGACTGAGGATTTAGGATTGAGGATTGAGGCTTGAGGATTGAGGATTGAGGATTGAAGATTGAGGATTGAGGATTGAGGATGAGGGCTGAGGGTTGAAGATTGAGGTTTGAGGACTGAGGTCTGAGGATCGAGGATTGAGAGTTGAGGATTCAGGATTGTGGATTGAAGATTGAGGATTAGGTATTGAGGATTGAAGAATGAGGATTGGGTATTGAGGATTGAAGAATGAGGATTGAGGATTGAGGATTGAGGATTGAGGATTGAAGACTGAGTATCGAGGATTGAATATTGAGGATCGAGGATTCAGGATTGAGGATTGAGTATTAAGGATTGATTATTGAAGATTGAGTATTGAGGATTGAAGATTGAGGATTGAGGAATGAGGATTGAGGATTGAGGATTGAAGATTGAGGATTGGAGATTGAGGATTGACGATTGAGGATTGAGTATTGAGTTTTGAGAATTGAGGATTGATTATTGAAGATTGAGTATTGAGGATTGAAGATTGAAGATTGAGGATTGAGGATTGTGGACTGAGGATGAGGGCTGAGGGTTGAAGATTGAGGTTTGTGGACTGAGGACTGAGTATTGAGGATTGAGAATAGAGGATTGAGGATCGAGGATTGAGGATTGAAGATTGAGGATTGGGTATTGATGATTGAAGAATGAGGATTGAGCTTTGAGGATTGAGGATTGAGGATTGAGGATTGAGCATGGAAGACTGAGTATTGAGGATTGTAGGTTGAGCATTGTGGATTGAGGATTGAGAATTGAGGATTGAATATTGAGGATTGGGGACTGAGTGTTGAGGGTTGAGTGATGAGAATTGATGTTTGTGGACAGAGATTTGAAGATTGTAGATTGAGTATTGAGTAATGAAAACTGTGAATTGATGATATTCTATTGAGGTTTGAGTATTGAGTTTTGAGAATTGAGGATTGATTATTGAAGATTGAGTATTGAGGATTGAAGATTGAAGATTGAGGATTGAGGATTGAGGATTGAGGATTGAGGACTGAAGATTGAATATTGATGATTGAAGATTGAGGATTGAGGATTGAGGGTTGTGGATTGAGGACGAGGGCTGAGGGTTGAATATTGATGTTTGAAGTCTGAGGGTTGAGGATTGAGGATTGAGAATTGAGGATTGATGATTGAGGATTGGAGATTGAGGATTGGGTATTGAGGATTGAAGAGTGAGGATTGGGGATTGAGGATTGAGGATTGAATATTGCAGATTGAGTGTTGATGATTGAAGATTGAGGATTGAGGATTGAGGATTGAGGATTGAGGACTGAGGATTGAGGATTGAAGATTGAGTATTGAGGAATGAAGCCGGACGATTGAGGATTGAGGATTGAGGATTGAGGATTGAGGATTGAAGATTGAGTATTGAGGATTGAAAATTGAGGATTGAGGATTGAGGACTGAGGATTGAGGATTGAACATTGAGGACTGAGTGTTGAGGGTTGAGTTGTGAGAATTGATGTTTGTGGATAGAAATTTGAAGATTGCAGATTGAGCATTGAGTAATGAAAGCTGTGGATTGATGATATTCTATTGAGGATTGAGGATTGACAACTGATTGTTGATGAGTGAGGTCTGAAGATTGAGGATTCAGGATTGAGGATTAAGGATTAAGGTTTGAGGACTGAGGATTGAGGATTGAGTATTGAATATTGATGGTTGAGGATTGAAGATTGAGGATTGAGGATTGAGGGTTGTGGATTGAGGACGAGGACTCAGGGTTGAGTATTGACGTTTGAGTTCTGAGGATTGAGGATTGAGGGTTGAGAATGGAGGATTAGGTATTGAGGATTGAAGAATGAGGATTGGGTATTGAGGATTGAAGAATGAGGATTGAGGATTGAGGATTGAGGATTGAGGGTTGAAGACTGAGTATCGAGGATTGAATATTGAGGATTGAGGATTGCGGATTGAGGATTGAGGATTGAGGATTGAGGATTGAAGATTGAGTATTGAGGATTGAAGATTGAGGATTGAGGATTGAGGATTGAGGATTGAGGAACGAAGATTGAGGATTGGGGATCGAGGATTGACGATTGAGGATTGAGTATTGAGTTTTGCGAATTGAGGATTGATTATTGAAGATTGCGTATTGAGGATTGAAGATTGAAGATTGAGGATAGAGGATTGAGGACTGAGGATGAGGGCTGAGGGTTGAAGTTTGAGGTTTGAGGACTGAGGACTGAGGATTGAGGATTGGGAATAGAGGATTGAGGATTGAGGATTGAATATTGAGGATTGGGTATTGATGATTGAAGAATGAGGTTTGAGGTTTGAGGATCGAGGATTGAGGACCGAGGATTGAGGATTGAATATTGAGTATTGAGGGTTGAAGACTGAGGATTTAGGATTGAGGATTGAGGCTTGAGGATTGAGGATTGAGGATTGAAGATTGAGGATTGAGGATTGAGGATGAGGGCTGAAGGTTGAAGATTGAGGTTTGAGGACTGAGGTCTGAGGATCGAGGATTGAGAGTTGAGGATTGAGGATTGTGGATTGAAGATTGAGGATTAGGTATTGAGGATTGAAGAATGAGGATTGGGTATTGAGGATTGAAGAATGAGGATTGAGGATTGAGGATTGAGGATTGAGGATTGAAGACTGAGTATCGAGGATTGAATATTGAGGATCGAGGATTCAGGATTGAGGATCGAGGATTGAGGATTGAAGATTGAGGATTGGGTATTGATGATTGAAGAATGAGGATTGAGCTTTGAGGATTGAGGATTGAGGATTGAGGATTGAGCATGGAAGACTGAGTATTGAGGATTGTAGGTTGAGCATTGTGGATTGAGGATTGAGAATTGAGGATTGAATATTGAGGATTGGGGACTGAGTGTTGAGGGTTGAGTGATGAGAATTGATGTTTGTGGACAGAGATTTGAAGATTGTAGATTGAGTATTGAGTAATGAAAACTGTGAATTGATGATATTCTATTGAGGTTTGAGTATTGAGTTTTGAGAATTGAGGATTGATTATTGAAGATTGAGTATTGAGGATTGAAGATTGAAGATTGAGGATTGAGGATTGAGGATTGAGGATTGAGGACTGAAGATTGAATATTGATGATTGAAGATTGAGGATTGAGGATTGAGGGTTGTGGATTGAGGACGAGGGCTGAGGGTTGAATATTGATGTTTGAAGTCTGAGGGTTGAGGATTGAGGATTGAGAATTGAGGATTGATGATTGAGGATTGGAGATTGAGGATTGGGTATTGAGGATTGAAGAGTGAGGATTGGGGATTGAGGATTGAGGATTGAATATTGCAGATTGAGTGTTGATGATTGAAGATTGAGGATTGAGGATTGAGGATTGAGGATTGAGGACTGAGGATTGAGGATTGAAGATTGAGTATTGAGGAATGAAGCCGGACGATTGAGGATTGAGGATTGAGGATTGAGGATTGAAGATTGAGTATTGAGGATTGAAAATTGAGGATTGAGGATTGAGGACTGAGGATTGAGGATTGAACATTGAGGACTGAGTGTTGAGGGTTGAGTTGTGAGAATTGATGTTTGTGGATAGAAATTTGAAGATTGCAGATTGAGCATTGAGTAATGAAAGCTGTGGATTGATGATATTCTATTGAGGATTGAGGATTGACAACTGATTGTTGATGAGTGAGGTCTGAAGATTGAGGATTCAGGATTGAGGATTAAGGATTGAGGTTTGAGGACTGAGGATTGAGGATTGAGTATTGAATATTGATGGTTGAGGATTGAAGATTGAGGATTGAGGATTGAGGGTTGTGGATTGTGGACGAGGACTCAGGGTTGAGTATTGACGTTTGAGTTCTGAGGATTGAGGATTGAGGGTTGAGAATGGAGGATTAGGTATTGAGGATTGAAGAATGAGGATTGGGTATTGAGGATTGAAGAATGAGGATTGAGGATTGAGGATTGAGGATTGAGGGTTGAAGACTGAGTATCGAGGATTGAATATTGAGGATTGAGGATTGCGGATTGAGGATTGAGGATTGAGGATTGAGGATTGAAGATTGAGTATTGAGGATTGAAGATTGAGGATTGAGGATTGAGGATTGAGGATTGAGGAACGAAGATTGAGGATTGGGGATCGAGGATTGACGATTGAGGATTGAGTATTGAGTTTTGGGAATTGAGGATTGATTATTGAAGATTGCGTATTGAGGATTGAAGATTGAAGATTGAGGATAGAGGATTGAGGACTGAGGATGAGGGCTGAGGGTTGAAGTTTGAGGTTTGAGGACTGAGGACTGAGGATTGAGGATTGGGAATAGAGGATTGAGGATTGAGGATTGAATATTGAGGATTGGGTATTGATGATTGAAGAATGAGGTTTGAGGTTTGAGGATCGAGGATTGAGGACCGAGGATTGAGGATTGAATATTGAGTATTGAGGGTTGAAGACTGAGGAGTTAGGATTGAGGATTGAGGCTTGAGGATTGAGCATTGAGGATTGAAGATTGAGGATTGAGGATTGAGGATGAGGGCTGAAGGTTGAAGATTGAGGTTTGAGGACTGAGGTCTGAGGATCGAGGATTGAGAGTTGAGGATTGAGGATTGTGGATTGAAGATTGAGGATTAGGTATTGAGGATTGAAGAATGAGGATTGGGTATTGAGGATTGAAGAATGAGGATTGAGGATTGAGGATTGAGGATTGAGGATTGAAGACTGAGTATCGAGGATTGAATATTGAGGATCGAGGATTCAGGATTGAGGATTGAGTATTAAGGATTGATTATTGAAGATTGAGTATTGAGGATTGAAGATTGAGGATTGAGGAATGAGGATTGAGGATTGAGGATTGAAGATTGAGGATTGGAGATTCAGGATTGACGATTGAGGATTGTGTATTGAGTTTTGAGAATTGAGGATTGATTATTGAAGATTGAGTATTGGGGATTGAAGATTGAAGATTGAGGACTGAGGATTGTGGACTGAGGATGAGGGCTGAGGGATGAAGATTGAGGTTTGTGGACTGAGGACTGAGTATTGAGGATTGGGTATTGATGATTGAAGAATGAGGATTGAGGTTTGAGGATCGAGGATTGAGGACCGAGGATTGAGGATTGAATATTGAGTATTGAGGGTTGAAGACTGACGATTGAGGATTGAGAATTGAGGATTGAAGATTGAGGATTGAGGATTGAAGATTGAGTATTGAGGATTGAAAATTGGGGATTGAGGATTGAGGATTGAGGATTGAGGACAGAGGATTGAAGATTCAGTGTTGAGTGTTGAAGGTTGAGAATTGAGGATTGAGGATTGAACATCGAGGACTGAGTGTTGAGGGTTGAGTGATGAGGATTGACGTTTGTGGATAGAGATTTGAAGATTGCAGATTGAGTATTGAGTATAGAAAACTCTGAACTGAGGATATTCTATTGAGGATTGAGGATTGACATCGGATTGTTGAGGACTGAGTTCTGAAGATTGAGGATACAGGATTGAGGATTCAGAATTGAGGTTTGAGGACTGAGGATTGAGGATTGAAGATTGAGTATTGAGGATTGAAAATTGAGGATTGAGGATTGAGAATTAAGGATTCGGGATGAGGGCTGAGTGTTGAGGATTGACGTTAGAGGACTGAGGACTGAGGGTTGAGGATTGATAATTGAGGATTGAGGATTGAGGATTGAAGATTGAGGATTGGGTATTGAGGATTGAAGAATGAGGATTGAGGATTGAGGATTGAGGATTGAGGATTGAGGATTGAGGATTGAGGACTGAAGATTGAGTATTGAGGATTGAAGGTTGATGATTGGGGATTGAGGATTGAGGATTGAGGATTGAAGATTGAGGATTGAAGATTGAGTATTGAGGATTGAAGATTGAGGATTGAGGATTGCGGATTGAGGATTGAGGATTGAAGATTGAGGATTGGGGTCTCAGTGTTGAGGGTTGATTGAGGAGAAAGGATGTTTGTGGATAGAGACTTGAAGATTGCAGATTGAGTATTGAGTATTGGAAACAGTGAATTGATGATATTCTATTGAGGATTGAGGATTGACGCCTGATAGTTGAGGTCTGATGTCTGAAGATTGAGGATTCAGGGTTGAGGATTCAGGATTGAGGTTTGTAGACTGAGGATTTAGGATTGAGGATTGAGGCTTGAGGATTGAGGATTGAGGATTGAAGATTGAGGATTGAGGATTGAGGATGAGGGCTGAGGGTTGAAGATTGAGGTTTGAGGACTGAGGTCTGAGGATCGAGTATTGAGAGATGAGGATTGAGGATTGAGGATTGAAGATTGAGGATTAGGTATTGAGGATTGAAGAATGAGGATTGGGTATTGAGGATTGAAGAATGAGGATTGAGGATTGAGGATTGACGATTGAGGATTGAAGACTGAGTATCGAGGATTGAATATTGAGGATTGAGGATTGAATGTTGAGTATTGATTATGAAGGTTGAGTATTGAGGATTGAAGATTGAGGATTGAGGAATGAGGATTGAGGATTGAGGATTGAAGATTGAGGATTGGGGATTGAGGATTGACGATTGAGGATTGAGTATTGAGTTTTGAGAATTGAGGATTGATTATTGAAGATTGAGTATTCAGGATTGAAGATTGAAGATTGAGGATTGAGGATTGTGGACTGAGGATGAGGGCTGAGGGTTGAAGATTGAGGTTTGTGGACTGAGCACTGAGGATTGAGGATTGAGAATAGAGGATTGAGCATTGAAGACTGAGTATTGAGGATTGTAGGTTGAGGATTGTGGATTGAGGATTGAGAATTGAGGATTCAATATTGAGGATTGGGGACTGAGTGTTGAGGGTTGAGTGTTGAGAATTGATGTTTGTGGATAGAGATTTGAAGATTGCAGATTGAGTATTGAGTAATGAAAACTGTGAATTGATGATATTCTATTGAGGATTGAGGATTGACAACTGATTGTTGAGGAGTGAGGGCTGAAGATGGAGGATTCAGGATTGAGGATTGAGTATTGAGTTTTGAGAATTGAGGATTGATTGTTGTAGATTGAGTATTGAGGATTGAAGATTGAAGATTGAGGATTGAGGATTGAGGACTGAGGATGAGGGCTGAGGGTTGAAGATTGTGGTTTGAGGACTGAGGACTGAGGATTGAGGATTGGGAATAGGGGATTGAGGATTGAAGTTTGAATATTGAGGATTGGGTATTGATGATTGAAGAATGAGGATTGAGGTTTGAGGATTGAGGATTGAGGACCGAGTATTGAGGATTGAAGGTTGAGCATTGAGGGTTGAAGACTGACGATTGAGTAATGAGGATTGAGGATTGAGGATTGAGGATTGAAGATTGAGTATTGAGGATTGAAAATTGAGGATTGAGGATTGAGGATTGAGGATTGAGGATTGAGGACTGAGGATTGAAGATTCAGTATTGAGTGTTGAAGGTTGAGAATTGAGGATTGAGGATTGAACATTGAGGACTGAGTGTTGAGGGTTGAGTGATGAGGATTGACGTTTGTGGATAGATATTTGAAGATTGCAGATTGAGTATTGAGTATAGAAAACTGTGAATTGAGGATATTCTATTGAGGATTGAGGATTGACATCGGATTGTTGAGGACTGAGGTCTGAAGATTGAGGATTCAGGATTGAGGATTCAGAATTGAGGTTTGAGGACTGAGGAAGGAGGATTGAAGATTGAGTATTGAGGATAGAAGATTGTGGATTGAGGATTGAGAATTGAGTATTGGGGATGAGGGCTGAGGGTTGAGGATTGGCGTTAGAGGACTGAGGACTGAGGGTTGAGGATTGTGAATTGAGGATTGAGGATTGAGGATTGAAGATTGAGGATTGGGTATTGAGGATTGAAGAATGAGGATTGAGGATTGAGGATTGAGGACTGAGGATTGAGGATTGAGGATTTAGGACTGAAGATTGAGTATTGAGGATTGAAGATTGATGATTGGGGATTGAGGATTGAGGATTGAGGATTGAAGATTGAGGACTGAAGATTGAGTATTGAGGATTGAAAATTGAGGATTGAGGATTGCGGATTGAGGATTGAGGATTGAAGATTGAGGATTGAGAATTGAGGATTGATGATTGAGGATTGGAGATTGAGGATTGGGTATTGAGGATTGAAGAGTGAGGATTGGGGATTGAGGATTGAGGATTGAATATTGCAGATTGAGTGTTGATGATTGAAGATTGAGGATTGAGGATTGAGGATTGAGGATTGAGGACTGAGGATTGAGGATTGAAGATTGAGTATTGAGGAATGAAGCCGGACGATTGAGGATTGATGATTGAGGATTGAGGATTGAGGATTGAAGATTGAGTATTGAGGATTGAAAATTGAGGATTGAGGATTGAGGACTGAGGATTGAGGATTGAACATTGAGGACTGAGTGTTGAGGGTTGAGTGATGAGAATTGATGTTTGTGGATAGAAATTTGAAGATTGCAGATTGAGCATTGAGTAATGAAAGCTGTGGATTGATGATATTCTATTGAGGATTGAGGATTGACAACTGATTGTTGATGAGTGAGGTCTGAAGATTGAGGACTCAGGATTGAGGATTAAGGATTGAGGTTTGAGGACTGAGGATTGAGGATTGAGTATTGAATATTGATGATTGAGGATTGTAGATTGAGGATTGAGGATTGAGGGTTGTGGATTGAGGACGAGGACTCAGGGTTGAGTATTGACGTTTGAGTTCTGAGGATTGAGGATTGAGGGTTGAGAATGGAGGATTAGGTATTGAGGTTTGAAGAATGAGGATTGGGTATTGACGATTGAAGAATGAGGATTGAGGATTGAGGATTGAGGATTGAGGGTTGAAGACTGAGTATCGAGGATTGAATATTGAGGATTGAGGATTGTGGATTGAGGATTGAGGATTGAGGATTGAGGATTGAAGATTGAGTATTGAGGATTGAAGATTGAGGATTGAGGATTGAGGATTGAGGATTGAGGAACGAAGATTGAGGATTGGGGATCGAGGATTGACGATTGAGGATTGAGTATTGAGTTTTGGGAATTGAGGATTGATTATTGAAGATTGAGTATTGAGGATTGAAGATTGAAGATTGAGGATAGAGGATTGAGGACTGAGGATGAGGGCTGAGGGTTGAAGATTGAGGTTTGAGGACTGAGGACTGAGGACTGAGGATTGAGGATTGGGAATAGAGGATTGAGGATTGAGGATTGAATATTGAGGATTGGGTATTGATGATTGAAGAATGAGGATTGAGGTTTGAGGATCGAGGATTGAGGACCGAGGATTGAGGATTGAAGATTGAGTATTGAGGGTTGCAGACTGACGATTGAGGATTGAGGATTGAGGATTGAAGATTGAGGATTGAGGATTGAAGATTGAGTATTGAGGATTGAAAACTGGGGATTGAGGATTGAGGATTGAGGATTGAGGATTGAGGATTGAGGACTGAGGATTGAAGATTCAGTATTGAGTGTTGAAGGTTGAGAATTGAGGATTGAGGATTGAACATCGAGGACTGAGTGTTGAGGGTTGAGTGATAAGGATTGACGTTTGTGGATAGAGATTTGAAGATTGCAGATTGAGTATTGAGTATAGAAAACTGTGAATTGAGGATATTCTATTGAGGATTGAGGATTGACATCGGATTGTTGAGGACTGAGTTCTGAAGATTGAGGATACAGGATAGAGGATTCAGAATTGAGGTTTGAGGACTGAGGATTGAGGATTGAAGATTGAGTATTGAGGATTGAAAATTGAGGATTGAGGATTCAGAATTAAGGATTGGGGATGACGGCTGGGTGTTGAGGATTGACGTTAGAGGACTGAGGACTGAGGGTTGAGGATTGAGAATTGAGGATTGAGGATTGAGGATTGAAGATTGAGGATTGGGTATTGAGGATTGAAGAATGAGGATTGAGGATTGAGGATTGAGGATTGAGGATTGAGGACTGAAGATTGAGTATTGAGGATTGAAGATTGATGATTGGGGATTGAGGATTGAGGATTGAGGATTGAAGATTGAGGACTGAAGATTGAGTATTGAGGATTGAAGATTGAGGATTGAGGATTGCGGATTGAGGATTGAGGATTGAAGATTGAGGATTGGGGACTGAGTGTTGAGGGTTGATTGAGGAGAATTGATGTTTGTGGATAGAGACTTGAAGATTGCAGGTTGAGTATTGAGTATTGAAAACTGTGAATTGATGATATTCTATTGAGGATTGAGGATTGACGCCTGACAGTTGAGGTCTGATGTCTGAAGGTTGAGGATTCAGGGTTGAGGATTCAGGATTGAGGTTTGAGGACTGAGGATTTAGGATTGAGGATTGAGGCTTGAGGATTAAGGATTGAGGATTGAAGATTGAGGATTGAGGATTGAGGATGAGGGCTGAGGGTTGAAGATTGAGGTTTGAGGACTGAGGTCTGAGGATCGAGGATTGAGAGTTGAGGTTTGAGGATTGAGGATTGAAGATTGAGGATTAGGTATTGAGGATTGAAGAATGAGGATTGGGTATTGAGGATTGAAGAATGAGGATTGAGGATTGAGGATTGAGGATTGAGGATTGAAGACTGAGTATCGAGGATTGAATATTGAGGATTGAGGATTGAGGATTGAGGATTGAGTATTGAGGATTGATTATTGAATATTGTGTATCGAGGATTGAAGATTGAGGATTGATTATTGAATATTGTGTATCGAGGATTGAAGAGTGAGGATTGAGGAATGAGGATTGAGGATTGAGGATTGAAGATTGAGGATTGGGGATTGAGGATTGACGATTGAGGATTGAGTATTGAGTTTTGAGAATTGAGGATTGATTATTGAAGATTGAGTATTGAGGATTGAAGATTGAAGATTGAGGATTGAGGATTGAGGATTGTGGACTGAGGATGAGGGCTGAGGGTTGAAGATTGAGGTTTGAGGACTGAGGACTGAGGATTGAGGATTGAGGATTGAGGATTGAGGATTGAGGATTGAGCATTGAAGACTGAGTATTGAGGATTGTAGGTTGAGGATTGTGGATTGAGGATTGAGAATTGAGAATTGAGGATTGAATATTGAGGATTGGGGAATGAGTGTTGAGGGTTGAGTGATGAGAACTGATGTTTGTGGATAGAGATTTGAAGATTGCAGATTGAGAATTGGGTAATGAAAACTGTGAATTGATGATATTCTATTGAGGATTAAGGATTGACAACTGATTGTTGAGGAGTGAGGGCTGAAGATTGAGGATTCAGGATTGAGGATTGAGGATTGAAGATTGAGTATTTAGGATTGAAAATTGAGGATTGAGGATTGAGGATTGAGGATTGAAGATTGAGGATTGGGGACTGAGTGTTGAGGGTTGATTGAGGAGAATTGATGTTTGTGGATAGAGACTTGAAGATTGCGGATTGAGTATTGAGTATTGAAAACTGTGAATTGATGATATTCTATTGAGGATTGAGGATTGACGCCTGATAGTTGAGGTCTGATGTCTGAAGATTGAGGATTCAGGTTTGAGGATTCAGGATTGAGGTTTGAGGACTGAGGATTTAGGATTGAGGACTGAGGCTTGAGGATTGAGGATTGAGGATTGAAGATTGAGGATTGAGGATTGAGGATGAGGGCTGAGGGTTGAAGATTGAGGTTTGAGGACTGAGGTCTGAGGATCGAGGATTGAGAGTTGAGGATTGAGGATTGAGGGTTGAAGATTGAGGATTAGGTATTGAGGATTGAAGAATGAGGATTGGGTATTGAGGATTGAAGAATGAGGATTGAGGATTGAGGATTGAGTTTTGAGGATTGAAGACTGAGTATCGAGGATTGAATATTGAGGATTGAGGATTGAGGATTGAGGATTGAGTATTGAGGATTGATTATTGAATATTGAGTATTGAGGATTGAAGATTGAGGATTGAGGAATGAGGATTGAGGATTGAGGATTGAAGATTGAGGATTGGGGATTGAGGATTGACGATTGAGGATTGAGTATTGAGGATTGAAGAATGAGGATTGAGGATTGAGGATTGAGGATTGAGGATTGAGGATTGAGGATTGAGGACTGAAGATTGAGTATTGAGGATTGAAGATTAAGGATTGAGGATTGAGAATTGAGGATTGGGGATGAGGGCTGAGGGTTGAGGATTGACGTTAGAGGACTTAGGACTGAGGGTTGAGGATTGAGAATTGAGGATTGAGGATTGAGGATTGAAGATTGAGGATTGGGTATTGAGGATTGAAGGATGAGGACTGAGGATTGAGGATTGAGGATTAAGGATTGAAGATTGAGTGTTGAAGATTGAAGACTGACGATTGAGGATTGAGAATTGAGGATTGAGGATTGAGGATTGGGCATTGAAGACTGAGTATTGAGGATTGAAGGTTGAGGATTGTGGATTGAGGATTGAGAATTGAGGATTGAGTATTGAGGATTGGGGACTGAGTGTTGAGGGTAGAGTGATGAGAATTGATGCTTGTGGATAGAGACTTGAAGATTGCAGATTGAGTATTGTGTATTGAAAACTGCGAATTGAGGATATTCTATTGAGGATTGAGGATTGACATCGGATTGTTGAGGACTGAGGGCTGAAGATTGAGGATTCAGGATTGAGGATTCAGAATTGAGGTTTGAGGACTGAGGATTGAGGATTGAAGATTGAGTATTGAGGATTGAAGATTGAGGATTGAGGATTGAGGATTGAGAATTGAGTATTGGGGATGAGGGCTGAGGGTGGAGGATTGACGTTAGAGGACTGAGGACTGAGGGTTGAGGGTTGAGAATTGAGGATTGTGGATTGAGGATTGAAGATTGAGGATTGGGTATTGAGGATTGAAGAATGAGGATTGAGGATTGAGGATTGAGGATTGGGGATGAGGGCTGAGGGTTGAAGATTGACGTTAGAGGACTGAGGACTGAGGGTTGAGGATTGAGAATTGAGGATTGAGGATTGAGGATTGAAGATTGAGGATTGGGTATTGAGGATGGAAGAATGAGGATTGAGGATTCAGGATTGAGGATTGAGGATTGAGTATTGAAGATTGAGTATTGAGGATTGAAGTTTGAGGATTGAGGATTGAGTATTGAAGATTGAGGATTTGGGACTGAGGATTGAAGATTGAGGATTGATGATTGAGGATTGAGGATTGAGGAATGAGGATTGACGATTGAGGATTGCGTATTGAGGATTGAGGAATGAGGATTGAGGATTGAGGATTGAGGATTTAGGATTCAAGATTGAGTATTGAGGATTGAAGGTTGACGGTTGAGGATTGAGGATTGAGGATTGAGGATTGAGAATTGAGGATTGAGGATTGAGGATTGAAGATTGGGTACTGGGTATTGAGGATTGAAGAATGAGGATTGAGGATTGAGGATTGAGGATTGAGGATTGAAGATTGAGTGTTGGGTATTGAGGATTGAAGAATGAGGATTGAGGATTGAGGATTGAGGATTGAGGATTGAATATTGAGTATTGAGGATTGAAGTTTGAGGATTGAGGATTGAGTATTGAAGATTGAGGGTTTGGGACTGAGGATTGAAGATTGAGGATTGATGATTGAGGATTGAGGATTGAGGATTGAGGATTGAGGATTGACGATTGAGGATTGCGTATTGAGGATTGAGGAATGAGTATTGAGGACTGAGTATTGAGGATTGAAGATTGAGGATTGAGGATTGAGGATTGAGGATTGAGTATTGAGGATAGAAGATTGAGGACTGGGGACTGAGGATTGAAGATTGAGGATTGGGGATTGAGGATTGAGGGTTGAGGATTGAGGTTAGAGGACTGAGGACTGAGGATTGAGGATTGAGAATTGAGGATTGAGGATTGGGGATTGAAGATTTAGGATTGGGTATTGAGGATTGAAGAATGAGGATTGAGGATTGAGGATTGAGGGTTGAGTGATGAGAATTGATGTTTGTGGATAGAGATTTGAAGTTTGCAGATTGAGTATTGAGTAATGAAAGCTGTGAATTGATGATATTCTATTGAGGATTGAGGATTGACAACTGATTGTTGAGGAGTGAGTGCTGAAGATTGAGGATTCAGGATTGAGGATTAAGGATTGAGGTTTGAGGACTGAGGATTGAGGATTGAGGATTGAGGATTGAGGATTGAGGATTGAAGATTGAGGATTGAGGATTGAGGGTTGTGGATTGAGGACGAGGTCTCAGGGATGAGTATTGATGTTTGAGTTCTGAGGATTGAGGATTGAGGGTTGAGAATTGAGGATTGAGGAATGAGGATTGAAGATTGAGGATTGGGTACTGAGGATTGAAGAATGAGGATTGAGGATTGAGGATTGAGGATTGAGTATTGAAGATTGAGTATTGAGGATTGAAGTTTGAGGGTTGAGGATTGAGTATTGAAGATTGAGGATTTGGGACTGAGGATTGAAGATTGAGGATTGATGATTGAGGATTGAGGATTGAGGATTGAGGATTGATGATTGAGGATTGCGTATTGAGGATTGAGGAATGAGGATTGAGGATTGAGGATTGAGGATTTAGGATTGAAGATTGAGTATTGAGGATTGAAGGTTGACGGTTGAGGATTGAGGATTGAGGATTGAGGATTGAGAATTGAGGATTGAGGATTGAGGATTGAAGATTGGGTACTGGGTATTGAGGATTGAAGAATGAGGATTGAGGATTGAGGATTGAGGTTTGAGGATTGAAGATTGAGTGTTGAGGATTGAAGATTGACGATTGAGGATTGAGAATTGAGGATTGAGGATTGAGGATTGAGGTTTGGGCATTGAAGACTGAGTATTGAGGATTGAAGGTTGAGGATTGTGGATTGAGGATTGAGGATTGAGGATTGAGGATTGAAGATTGAGGTCTGAGTGTTGAGGGTAGAGTGATGAGAATTGATGCTTGTGGATAGTGATTTGAAGATTGCCGATTGAGTATTGAGTAATGAAAACTGTGAATTGATGATATTCTATTGAGGATTGAGGATTGACAACTGATTGTTGAGGAGTGAGGGCTGAAGATTGAGGATTCAGGGTTGAGGATTAAGTATTGAGGGTTGAGGATTGAAGATTGAGGATTGAGGATTGAGGATAGAGGATTGAGGTTGAGGGCTGAGGGTTGAGGATTGAGGTTTGAGGACTGAGGACTGAGGATTGAGGATTGAGAATGCATGATTGGGGATTGAGGATTGAAGATTGGGGATTGGGTATTGAGGGTTGAAGAATGGGGATTGAGGATTGAGGATTGAGGATTGAGTATTGAAGATTGAGTATTCAGGATTGGAGATTGAGGATTGGGTACTGAGTGTTGAGGATTGAGGATTGAAGATTGAGGATTGGGGACTGAGTGTTGAGGGTTGAGTGATGAGAATTGACGACTGTGGATAGAGATTTGAAGATTGCACGTTGAGTATTGGGTATTGAAAGCTGTGAATTGATGATATTCTATTGAGGATTGAGGATTGACAACAGATTGTTGAGGACTGAGGGCTGAAGATTGAGGATTCAGGATTGAGGATTCAGGATTGACGTTTGAGGGCTGAGGATTGAGGATTGAAGATTGAGTATAGAGGATTGAAGATTGAGGATTGAACATTGAGTATTGAGGACTGAATATTGATGATTGAGGATTGAGGATTTAGGTTTGAAGATTAAGGATTGGGGACTGAGTATTGAGGGTTGAGTGATGAGGATTGATGTTTGTGGATAGAGATCTGAAGATTGCAGATTGAGTAATGAGTATTGAAAACTGTGAACTGAGGATATTCTATTGAAGATTGGGGATTGACAACTGATTGTTGCTGACTGAGGGCTGAGGATTGAGGATTCAGGATTGAGGATTCGGGATTGAGGTTTGAGGACTGAGGATTGAGGATTGAAGATCGAGTATTGAGGATTGAAGATTGAGGATTGAGGATTGAGGATTGAGGATTGAGGTTGAGGGCTGAGGGTTGAGGATTGAGGTTTGAGGACTGAGGACTGAGGATTGAGGATTGAGAATGCATGATTGGGGATTGAGGATTGAAGATTGGGGATTGGGTATTGAGGGTTGGAGAATGGGGATTGAGGATTGAGGATTGAGGATTGAGGATTGAAGATTGAGTATTCAGGATTGGAGATTGAGGATTGGGTACTGAGTGTTGAGGGTTGAGTGATGAGAATTGACGACTGTGGATAGAGATTTGAAGATTGCAGGTTGAGTATTGGGTATTGAAAGCTGTGAATTGATGATATTCTATTGAGGATTGAGGATTGACAACAGATTGTTGAGGACTGAGGGATGAAGATTGAGGATTCAGGATTGAGGATTCAGGATTGACGTTTGAGGGCTGAGGATTGAGGATTGAAGATTGAGTATAGAGGATTGAAGATTGAGGATTGAGGATTGAGGATTGAGGATTGAGGATGAGGGCTGAGGCTTGAGGATTGAGGATTGAAGATTGAGGATCGAGGATTGAGGATTGAGGATTGAGGATTGACGATCGAGGATTGAAGATTGAGGATTGGGTATTGAGGATTGAAGAATGAGGATTGGGTCTGGAGGGTTGAGGATTGAGGATTGAAGATTGAGTATTGAGGATTGAAGATTGACGATTGAGGATTGATGATTGAGGATTGAGGATTGAGCGTTGCGGTTTGAAGATTGAGGATTGGGGACTGAGTGTTGAGGGTTGAGTGATGAGAATTGATGCTTGTGGATAGAGATTTGAAGATTGCCGATTGAGTATTGAGTAATGAAAACTGTGAATTGATGATATTCTATTGAGGATTGAGGATTGACAACTGATTGTTGAGGAGTGAGGGCTGAAGATTGAGGATTCAGGGTTGAGGATTAAGTATTGAGGGTTGAGGATTGAAGATTGAGGATTGAGGATTGAAGATTGAGGATTGAGGATTGAGGATTGTGAATTGAGGTTTGAAGATTGAGGATTGGGGACTGAGTATTGAGGGTTGAGTGATGAGAATTGATGTTTGTGGATAGAGATCTGAAGATTGCAGATTGAGTAATGAGAATTGAAAACTGTGAATTGAGGATATTCTACTGAGGATTGGGGATTGACAACCGATTGTTGAGGACTGAGGGCTGAAGATTGAGGATTCAGGATTGAGGATTCGGGATTGAGGTTTGAAGACTGAGGATTAAGGATTCAGGATTGTGAATTGAGGATTGAGGATTGAGGATTGAAGATTGAGGATTCGGTATTGAGGATTGAGGAATGAGGATTGAGGATTGAGGATTGGGGATTGAGGATTGCAGATTGAGTATTGAGGATTGAAGATTGAGGATTGAGGATTGAGGATTGAAGATTGAGGATTGAGGATTCAGGATCGAGGATTGAAGATTGAGTATTGAGAATTGAAGTTTGAGGATTGAGGATTGAGGATTGAGGATTGAGGATTGAAGATTGAGTATTGAAGATTGAAGGTTGAGGATTGAGTATTGAGGATTGAGGATTGACGATGAGGGCTGAGTGTTGAGGATTGAGGATTGATGATTGAGGGTTGAGGATTGAGCGTTGGGGTTTGAAGATTGAGGATTGGGGACTGAGTATTGAGGGTTGAGTGATGAGAAGTGATGTTTGTGGATAGAGATCCGAAGATTGCAGATTGTGTATTGAGTATTGAAAACTGTGAATTGAGGATATTCTATTGAGGATTGAGGATTGACAACTGATTGTTGAGGACTCAGGGCTGAAGGTTGGGGATTCAGGATTGAGGATTCAGGATTGAGGTTTGATGACTGAGGATTGAGGATTGAGGATTGAGGATTGAGGATTGAGGATTGAGGATTGAAGATTGGGGATTGGGGACTGAGTGTTGAGGATAGAGGATTGAAGATTGAGGATTGAGGATTGAGGATTGAGGATTGAGCATTGGGTATTGAGGATTGAAGAATGGGGATTGCGGATTGAGTATTGAGGATTGAGGATTGAGGATTGAAGATTGAGGATTGAGGATTGCGTATTGAAGATTGAGTATTGAGGATTGAGGATTGAGTGTTGAGGATTGAGGATTAAGGATTGAGGATTTAAGATTGAGAATTGAGGATTGAGGATTGAGGATTGAGTATTGAGGATTGAGGATTGAAGATTGAATATTGATGATTGAAGATTGAGGATTGAGGATTGAGGGTTGTGGGTTGAGGACGAGGACTAAGGGTTGAATATTGATGTTTGAAGTCTGCGGATTGAGGATTGAGAATTGAGGATTGGGGATTGAGGATTGAGGATTGAGGATTGAAGATTGAATATTGATGATTGAAGATTGAGGATTGAGGATTGAGGGTTGTGGATTGAGGACGAGGACTAAGGCTTGAATATTGATGTTTGAGGTCTGCGGATTGAGGATTGAAGATTGAGGATTGGGGACTGTGTGTTGAGGTTTGAGTGATGAGAATTGATGTTTGTGGATAGAGTTTTGAAGATTGCAGATTGAGTATTGCGTATTGAAACTCTGAACTGTGGATATTCTATTGAGGATTGAGGATTGACAACTGATTGTTGATGACTGAGGGCCGAAGATTGAGGGTTCAGGATTGAGAATTGAGGATTGAGGATTGAAGATTGAGTATTGAGCATTGAAGATTGAGGATTGAGGATTGAAGATTGAGGATTGACGATGAGGGCTGAGGGTTGAGGATTGAGGTTTGAGGACTGAGGACAGAGGATTGAGGATTGAGAATTGAGGATTGAGGATTGAGGTTTGAGGATTGAGGATTGAAGATTGAGTATTGGGGATAGAACATTGAGGGTTGAGGATTGAGGTATGAGGATTGAGGATTGAGGATTGAAGATTGAATATTGATGATTGAAGATTGAGGATTGAGGATTGAGGGTTGTGGATTGAGGACGAGGGCTGAGGGTTGAGTATTGATGTTTGAAGTATGAGGATTGAGGATTCAGGATCGAGAAAAGAGGATTGAGGATTGAGGATTGAAGATTGAGGATTGGGTATTGAGGATTGAAGAATGTGGATTGAGGATTGAGGATTGAGGATTGAGGATTGAAGATTGAGTATTGAGGATTGAAGATTGTGGGTTGAGGATTGAGGATTGAAAACTGTGAATTGAGGATATTCTATTGAGGATTGAGGATTGACACCTGATTGTTGAGGACTCAGGGCTGAAAGTTGGGGATTCTGGATTGAGGATTCAGGATTGAGGTTTGAGGACTGAGGATTGAGTATTGAGGATTGAGGATTGAGGATTGAAGATTGAGGATTGGGAACTGAGTGTTGAGGATAGAGGATTGAAGATAGAGGATTGGGGACTGAGTGTTGAGGGTTGAGTGATGAGAATTGATGTTTGTGGATAGAGATTTGAAGATTGGAGGTTGAGTATTGAGTATTGAAAGCTGTGAATTGATGATATTCTATTGAGGATTGAGGATTGACACCTGATTGTTGAGGACTCAGGGCTGAAAGTTGGGGATTCTGGATTGAGGATTCAGGATTGAGGTTTGAGGACTGAGGATTGAGTATTGAGGATTGAGGATTGAGGATTGAAGATTGAGGATTGGGAACTGAGTGTTGAGGATAGAGGATTGAAGATAGAGGATTGGGGACTGAGTGTTGAGGGTTGAGTGATGAGAATTGATGTTTGTGGATAGAGATTTGAAGATTGGAGGTTGAGTATTGAGTATTGAAAGCTGTGAATTGATGATATTCTATTGAGGATTGAGGATTGACAACTGATTGTTGAGGACTGAGGGCTGAAGATTGAGGATTCAGGATTGAGGGCTCAGGATTGAGGTTTGAGGACTGAGGATTGAGGATTGAGTATTGAGGATTGAGGATTGAGGAATGAGGTTTGAAGATTGAGGATTGGGTATTGCGGATTGAACATTGGGGATTGAGGATTGATGTTTGAGGATTGAGGATTGAGGATTGAAGATGGAATATTGATGATTGAAGATTGAGGATTGAGGATTGAGGTTTGTGGATTGAGGACGAGGACTGAGGGCTGAGTATTGATGTTTGAAGTACGAGGAATCTGGATTCAGGATTGAGAATTGAGGATTGAGGATTGAGGATTGAAGATTTAGGATTGGACATTGAGGATTGAAGAATGAGGATTGAGGATTGAGAATTGAGGATTGAGGATTGAAGATTGAGTATTGAGGATTGAAGGTTGAGGGTTGAGGATTGAGGATTGAAGATTGATTATTTGGGACTGAGGATTGAAGATTGAGGATCGAGGATTGAGGATTGAGGATTGAGGATTCAGGATTGAGGTTTGAGGACTGAGGATTGAGGATTGAGGATGGAGGATGAAGGATTGAGGATTGAAGATTGAGGATTGTGTATTGAGGATTGAACATTGAGGATTGACGGATGAGGATTGAGGATTGAGTATTGAGGATCGAAGATTGAATATTGATGATTGAAGATTGAGGATTGAGGTTTGAGGGTTGTGGATTGAGGACGAGGGCTGAGGGTTGAGTATTGATGTTTGAGGTATGAGGATTGAGGATTCAGGATTGAGAATTGAGGATTGAGGATTGAGGATTGAGGTTTGGGCATTGAAGACTGAGTATTGAGGATTGAAGGTTGAGGATTGTGGATTGAGGATTGAGGATTGAGGATTGAGGATTGAAGATTGAGGTCTGAGTGTTGAGGGTAGAGTGAAGAGAATTGATGCTTGTGGATAGAGATTTGAAGATTGCCGATTGAGTATTGAGTAATGAAAACTGTGAATTGATGATATTCTATTGAGGATTGAGGATTGACAACTGATTGTTGAGGAGTGAGGGCTGAAGATTGAGGATTCAGGGTTGAGGATTAAGTATTGAGGGTTGAGGATTGAAGATTGAGGATTGAGGATTGAGGATTGAGGATTGAGGTTGAGGGCTGAGGGTTGAGGATTGAAGTTTGAGGACTGAGGACTGAGGATTGAGGATTGAGAATGCATGATTGGGGATTGAGGATTGAAGATTGGGGATTGGGTATTGAGGGTTGAAGAATGGGGATTGAGGATTGAGGATTGAGGATTGAGGATTGAAGATTGAGTATTCAGGATTGGAGATTGAGGATTGGGTACTGAGTGTTGAGGATTGAGGATTGAAGATTGAGGATTGGGGACTGAGTGTTGAGGGTTGAGTGATGAGAATTGACGACTGTGGATAGAGATTTGAAGATTGCACGTTGAGTATTGGGTATTGAAAGCTGTGAATTGATGATATTCTATTGAGGATTGAGGATTGACAACAGATTGTTGAGGACTGAGGGCTGAAGATTGAGGATTCAGGATTGAGGATTCAGGATTGACGTTTGAGGGCTGAGGATTGAGGATTGAAGATTGAGTATAGAGGATTGAAGATTGAGGATTGAACATTGAGTATTGAGGACTGAATATTGATGATTGAGGATTGAGGATTTAGGTTTGAAGATTAAGGATTGGGGACTGAGTATTGAGGGTTGAGTGATGAGGATTGATGTTTGTGGATAGAGATCTGAAGATTGCAGATTGAGTAATGAGTATTGAAAACTGTGAACTGAGGATATTCTATTGAAGATTGGGGATTGACAACTGATTGTTGCGGACTGAGGGCTGAGGATTGAGGATTCAGGATTGAGGATTCGGGATTGAGGTTTGAGGACTGAGGATTGAGGATTGAAGATCGAGTATTGAGGATTGAAGATTGAGGATTGAGGATTGAGGATTGAGGATTGAGGTTGAGGGCTGAGGGTTGAGGATTGAGGTTTGAGGACTGAGGACTGAGGATTGAGGATTGAGAATGCATGATTGGGGATTGAGGATTGAAGATTGGGGATTGGGTATTGAGGGTTGGAGAATGGGGATTGAGGATTGAGGATTGAGGATTGAGGATTGAAGATTGAGTATTCAGGATTGGAGATTGAGGATTGGGTACTGAGTGTTGAGGGTTGAGTGATGAGAATTGACGACTGTGGGTAGAGATTTGAAGATTGCAGGTTGAGTATTGGGTATTGAAAGCTGTGAATTGATGATATTCTATTGAGGATTGAGGATTGACAACAGATTGTTGAGGACTGAGGGCTGAAGATTGAGGATTCAGGATTGAGGATTCAGGATTGACGTTTGAGGGCTGAGGATTGAGGATTGAAGATTGAGTATAGAGGATTGAAGATTGAGGATTGAGGATTGAGGATTGAGGATTGAGGATGAGGGCTGAGGCTTGAGGATTGAGGATTGAAGATTGAGGATCGAGGATTGAGGATTGAGGATTGAGGATTGACGATCGAGGATTGAAGATTGAGGATTGGGTATTGAGGATTGAAGAATGAGGATTGGGTCTTGAGGGTTGAGGATTGAGGATTGAAGATTGAGTATTGAGGATTGAAGATTGACGATTGAGGATTGATGATTGAGGATTGAGGATTGAGCTTTGCGGTTTGAAGATTGAGGATTGGGGACTGAGTGTTGAGGGTTGAGTGATGAGAATTGATGCTTGTGGATAGAGATTTGAAGATTGCCGATTGAGTATTGAGTAATGAAAACTGTGAATTGATGATATTCTATTGAGGATTGAGGATTGACAACTGATTGTTGAGGAGTGAGGGCTGAAGATTGAGGATTCAGGGTTGAGGATTAAGTATTGAGGGTTGAGGATTGAAGATTGAGGATTGAGGATTGAGGATTGAGGATTGAGGTTGAGGGCTGAGGGTTGAGGATTGAGGTTTGAGGACTGAGGACTGAGGATTGAGGATTGAGAATGCATGATTGGGGATTGAGGATTGAAGATTGGGGATTGGGTATTGAGGGTTGAAGAATGGGGATTGAGGATTGAGGATTGAGGATTGAGGATTGAGGATTGACAGCTGATTGTTGAGGACTGAGGGCTGAAGATTGAGGATTCAGGATTGAGGATTCAGGATTGAGGTTTGAGGGCTGAGGATTAAGGATTGAGGATTGAGGATTGAGGATTGAGGATTGAGGATTGAAGATTGAGGATTGGGTATTGGGGATAGAACATTGAGGGTTGAGGATTGAGGTATGAGGGTTGAGGATTGAGGATTGAGGATTGGGTATTGAGGATTGAAGAATGTGGATTGAGGATTGAGGATTGAGGATTGAGGATTGAAGATTGAGTATTGAGGATTGAAGATTGTGGGTTGAGGATTGAGGATTGAATATTGAGGGTTTGGGACTGAGGATTGAAGATTGAGGATCGAGGATTGAGGATTGAGGATTGAGGATTGAGGATCGAGGATTGAAGATTGAGGATTGGGTATTGAGGATTGAAGAATGAGGATTGGGTCTTGAGGATTGTGGGTTGCGGTTTTAAGATTGAGGATTGGGGACTGAGTATTGAGGGTTGAGTGATGAGAATTGATGCTCGTGGGTAGAGATCTGAAGATTGCAGATTGAGTATTGAGTATTGAAAACTGTGAATTGAGGATATTCTATTGAGGACTGAGGATTGACAACTGATTGTTGAGGACTCAGTGCTGAAAGTTGGGGATTCAGGATTGAGGATTCAGGATTGAGGTTTGAGGACTGAGGATTGAGTATTAAGGATTGAGGATTGAGGATTGAGGATTGAAGATTGAGGATTGGGGACTGAGTGTTGAGGATAGAGGATTGAAGATAGAGGATTGGGGACTGAGTGTTGAGGGTTGAGTGATGAGAATTGATGTTTGTGGATAGAGATTTGAAGATTGGAGGCTGAGTATTGAGTATTGAAAGCTGTGAATTGATGATATTCTATTGAGGATTGAGGATTGACAACTGATTGTTGAGGACTGAGGGCTGAAGATTGAGGATTCAGGATTGAGGGCTCAGGATTGAGGTTTGAGGACTGAGGATTGAGGATTGAGGATTGAGGATTGAGGATTGAGGATTGAGGTTTGAAGATTGAGGATTGGGTATTGCGGATTGAACATTGGGGATTGAGGATTGAGGTTTGAGGATTGAGGATTGAGGATTGAAGATGGAATATTGATGATTGAAGATTGAGGATTGAGGATTGAGGTTTGTGGATTGAGGACGCGGACTGAGGGCTGAGTATTGATGTTTGAAGTACGAGGAATCTGGATTCAGGATTGAGAATTGTGGATTGAGGATTGAGGATTGAAGATTGACGATTCGGTATTGAGGATTGAGGAATGAGGATTGAGGATTGAGGATTGGGGATTGAGGATTGCAGATTGAGTATTGAGGATTGAAGATTGAGGATTGAGGATTGAGGTTTGAGGATTGAGGATTGAGGATTGAGGATCGAGGATTGAAGATTGAGTATAGAGAACTGAAGTTTGAGGATTGAGGATTGAGGATTGAGGATTGAGTATTGAAGATTGAGTATTGAAGATTGAAGGTTGAGGATTGAGTATTGAGGTTTGAGGATTGACAATGAGGGCTGAGTGTTGAGGATTGAGGATTGATGATTGAGGGTTGAGGATTGAGCGTTGCGGTTTGAAGATTGAGGATTGGGGACTGAGTATTGAGGGTTGAGTGATGAGAAGTGATGTTTGTGGATAGAGATCCGAAGATTGCAGATTGAGTATTGAGTATTGAAAACTGTGAATTGATGATATTCTATTGTGGATTGAGGATTGACAACTGATTGTTGAGGACTCAGGGCCGAAGGTTGGGGATTCAGGATTGAGGATTCAGGATTGAGGTTTGAGGACTGAGGATTGAGGATTGAGGATTGAGGATTGAGGATTGAGGATTGAGGATCGAGGATTGAAGATGGAGGATTGGGGACTGAGTGTTGAGGACAGCGGATTGAAGATTGAGGATTGAGGATTGAGGATTGAGGATTGAGCATTGGGTATTGAGGATTGAAGAATGGGGATTGAGGATAGAGTATTGAGGATTGAGGATGGAGGATGGAAGATTGAGGATTGAGGATTGCGGATTGAGGATTAATTATTGAGAATTGAGGATTGAGGATTGAGGATTGAGGATTGAGGATTGAAGATTGAATATTGATGATTGAAGCTTGAGGATTGAGGATTGAGTGTTGTGGATTGAGGACGAGGACTAAGGGTTGAATATTGATGTTTGAGGTCTGCGGATTGAGGATTGAGAATTGAGGATTGAGGATTGAGGATTGAAGATTGAATATTGATGATTGAAGATTGAGGATTGAGGATTGAGAGTTGTGGATTGAGGACGAGGACTAAGGGTTGAATATTGATGTTTGAGGTCTGCGGATTGAGGATTGAAGATTGAGGATTGGGGACTGAGTGTTGAGGTTTGAGTGATGAGAATTGATGTTTGTGGATAGAGTTTTGAAGATTGCAGATTGAGTATTGCATATTGAAAACTCTGAACTGTGGATATTCTATTGAGGATTGAGGATTGACAACTGATTGTTGAGGACTGAGGGCCGAAGATTGAGGGTTCAGGATTGAGGATTCAGGATTGAGGTTTGAGGACTGAGGATTGAGGATTGAAGATTGAGGATTGTGGATTGAGGATTGAAGATTGAGGATTGGGTATTGTGTATTGAAGGTTGAGGATTGAGGACTGAGTATTGAGGATTGAAGATTGCGGATTTGGGACTGAGTGTTGAGTGTTGAGTGATGAGAATTGATGTTCGTGGATAGAGATTTGAAGATTGAAGATTGTGTATTGCGTATTGAAAACTCTGAACTGAGGATATTCTATTGACGATTGAGGATTGACAACTGATTGTTGAGGACTGAGGGCCAAAGATTGAGGATTCAGTATTGAGGATTCGGAATTGGGGTTTGAGGACCGAGGACTGAGGATTGAGGATTGAGAACTGAGGATTGAGGGTTGAGGATTGAAGATTGTGTATTGGGTATTGAGGATTGAAGAATGAGGATTGAAAATTGAGGATTGAGGATTGAGAATTGAGGATTGAGGATTGAGGATTGATGATTGAGGATTGGGTATTGAGGATTGAAGAATGAGGACTGAGGATTGAGGATTGAGGATTGAGGATTGAAGATCGAGTATTGAGGATTGAAGATTGACGATTGGGGATTGAGGATTGAGGATTGAGGATTCAACATTGAGGACTGAGTGTTGAGTGTTGTGTGATGAGAATTGATGTTTGTGGATAGAGGTTTGAAGATTGCAGATTGAGTATTGAGTATTGAAAGCTGTGAATTGAGGATATTCTATTGAGGATTGAGGATTGACAACTGATTGTTGAGGACTCAGGGCTGAAGGTTGGGGATTCAGGATTGAGGATTCAGGATTGAGGTTTGATGACTGAGGATTGAGGATTGAGGATTGAGGATTGAGGATTGAGGATTGAAGATTGGGGATTGGGGACTGAGTGTTGAGGATAGAGGATTGAAGATTGAGGATTGAGGATTGAGGATTGAGGATTGAGCATTGGGTATTGAGGATTGAAGAATGGGGATTGCGGATTGAGTATTGAGGATTGAGGATTGAGGATTGAAGATTGAGGATTGAGGATTGCGGATTGAAGATTGAGTATTGAGGATTGAGGATTGAGTGTTGAGGATTGAGGATTGATGATTGAGGATTAAAGATTGAGAATTGAGGATTGAGGATTGAGGATTGAGTATTGAGGATTGAGGATTGAAGATTGAATATTGATGATTGAAGATTGAGGATTGAGGATTGAGGGTTGTGGGTTGAGGACGAGGACTAAGGGTTGAATATTGATGTTTGAAGTCTGCGGATTGAGGATTGAGAATTGAGGATTGAGGATTGAGGATTGGGGATTGAGGATTGCAGATTGAGTATTGAGGACTGAAGATTGAGGATTGAGGGTTGAGGATCGAGGATTGAGGATTGAGGATCGATGATTGAAGATTGAGTATTGAGGATTGAAGATTGAGGATTGAGGATTGAGGGTTGAGGAATGAGGATTGAAGATTGAGGATTGCGGATTGAGGGTTGTGGATTGAGGACGAGGACTGAGGTTTGAGTATTGATGTTTGAGGCCTGAGGATAGAGGATTGAGGATTGAGAATTGAGGATTGAGGATTGAAGGTTGAAGATTGAGGGTTGGGTGTTGAGGATTGAAGAATGAGGATTGAGGATTGAGGATTGTGGATTGAGGATTGAGGATTGAGTATTGAAGATTGAGAATTGAGGATTGAGGATTGAAGATTGAGTATTGAGGATTGAAGATTGAGGATTGAGGATTGAGGATTGAGGATTGAAGATTGAGGTCAGAGTGTTGAGGGTTGAGTGATGAGAATTGATGTTTGTGGATTGAGATTTGAAGATTGAAGAATGGGGATTGAGTATTGAAAACTTTGATTTGAGGATATTCTATTGAGGATTGAGTATTGACAACTGATTGTTGGGGACACAGTGCTGAAGGTTGGGGATTCAGGATTGAGGATTCAGGATTGAGGTTCGAGGACGGAGGATTGAGGATTGAGGACTGAGGACTGAGGATTGAGGATTGAAGATTGAGGATTGGGTATTGAGGATTGAACATTGAGGATTGACGGATGAGGATTGAGGATTGAGGATTGAGGAACGAAGATTGAATATTGATGATTGAAGATTGAGGATTGACGTTTGAGGGTTGTGGATTGAGGACGAGGACTGAGGGTTGAGTATTGATGGTCGAGGTATGAGGATTGAGGATTCAGGATTGAGAATTGAGGATTGAGGATTGAGGATTGGAGATTGTGGATTCGGTATTGAGGATTGTAGAATGAGGATTGAGGATTGAGGATTGGGGATTGAGGATTGCAGATTGAGTATTGAGGATTGAAGATTGAGGATTGAGCGTTGAGGATTGAGGATTGAGGATTGAGGATCGAGGATTGAAGATTGAGTATTGAGGATTGAAGGTTGAGGATTGAGGATTGAGGATTGAGGATTGAGGATTGAAGATTGAGGATTGGGGATTGAGGATTGAAGATTGAGGATTCAGGATTGAGGATTCAGAATTGACGTTTGAGGACTGAGGATTGAGGATTGAAGATTGAGTATTGAGGATTGAGGTTTGAGGATTGAAGATTGAGGATTGAGGATTGAGGATGAGTGCTGAGGGTCGAGGATTGAGGTTTGAGGACTGAGGATTGAGGATTGAGAATTGAGGATTGAGGATTGAGGATCGAAGATTGAGGATTGGGTATTGACGATTGAAGAATGAGGATTGAGAATTGAGGATTGAGTATTGAGGATTGAAGATTGAGTATTGAGGATTGAAGATTGACGATTGAGGATTGAGAATTGAGGATTGAGGATTGAGGATTGAGGATTGAGGATTGAGGATTGACGATTGAACATTCAGGGTTGGGTATCGCGGATTGAACATTGAGGATTGAGGATCGAGGATTGTGTATTGAAGATTGCGGGCTGAAGATTGTATATTGATGATTGAAGCTTGAGGATTGAGGATTGAGTGTTGTGGATTGAGGACGAGGACTGAGGGTTGAGTATTGATGTTTGAGGTCTGAGGATCGAGGATTGAGGATTGAGAATTGAGGATTGAGGATTGAGGATTTAAGATTGAGGATATGGTATTGAGAATTGTATAATTAGGATTGAGGATTGAGGTTTGAGGATTGAAGATTGAGGATTGAGGATTGAGAATTGAAGATTGAGGACTGAGGGTTGAGGTCTGAGGATTGAGGACTGAACATTGAGGATTGAGGATTGAGGATTGAATATTGAGGATTGAGGGTTGAGGACTGATGATTGAGGATTGAGGATTGAGGTTCGATGTTTGAGGGCTGATTATTGAGGATTGAAGATTGGGGACTGAGGGTTCACGATTGAGTGTTGAGAATTGTTGTTTGTATATTAGGACTTGAAGATTGACGTTTGAATATTGAAAACTGAGGATTGAGGTTATTTTATTGAGGATTGAGGTTTGAGGATTGAGGATTGAGTATTGCGGATTGGGGATTGAAGCTTGAGGATTGAGCATTGATGATTGAGTATTGAGGATTGAAGATTGAGCATTGAGGATTGAGGTTTGGGGATTGAGGATTGAGGATTGAGGATTGAGGATTGAAGGTTGAAGATTGAGTATTGAGGATTGAAGATTGACGATTGAGGATTGAGGTTTGAGGATTGAGGATTGAGGATTGAAGATTGAGTATTGAGGATTGAAGATTGAGGATTGAGGATTGAGGATTGAGGATTGAGGTTTGAAGATTGAGGATTGGGGACTGAGTATTGAGGGTTGAGTGATGAGTGTTGATGTTTGTGGATAGAGATCTGAAGATTGCAGATTGAGTAATGAGTATTGAGAACTGTGAATTGAGGATATTCCATTGAGGATTGGGGATTGACAACTGATTGTTGAGGACTGAGGGCTGAAGATTGAGGATTCAGGATTGAGGATTCGGGATTGAGGTTTGAGGACTGAGGATTGAGGATTGAAGATTGAGAATTGAGGATTGAGGGTTGAGGATTGACGATTGAAGATTGAGGATTGGGTATTGAGGATTGAAGATTGAGTATTGAGGATTGAAGATTGAGGATTAGGGATTGAGAATTGAGGATTGAGGATTGAGGATTGAAGATTGAGGATTGGGTATTGAGGATTGAAGATTGAGTATTGAGGATTGAAGAATGAGGATTGGGGGTTGAGGATTGACGATTGAGTATTGATGATTGAGGATTGAGGAGTGAAGGTTGAGTATTGAAGATTGAAGATTGAGGATTAAGGATTGAGAATTGAGGATTGACGATGAGGGCTGAGGGTTAAGGTCTGAGGTTTGAGGACTGAGGCCTGAGGATTGAGGATTGAGAATTGAGGTTTGAGGATAGAGGATTGAAGATTGAGGATTGGGTATTGAGGATTGAAGGATGAGGATTGAGGATTGAGGATTGAGTATTGAGGATTGAGGACTGAAGATTGCATATTGATGATTGAAGATTGAGGATTGAGGATTGAGGGTTGTGGATTGAGGACGAGGGCTGAGGGTTGAGTATTGATGTTTGGGGTCTGAGGATCGAGGATTGAGGATTGATATTTGAGGATTGAGGATTGAGGATTGAAGATTGAGGATTGGGTACTGAGGATTGAAGAATGAGGATTAAGGATTGAGGATTCAGAATTGAGGTTTGAGGACTGAGGATTGAGGATTGAAGATTGAGTATTGAGGATTGAAGATTCAGGATTGAGGATTGAGGATTGAGGATTTAGGAAGAGGGCTGAGGATTGAGGATTGAGGTTTGTGAACTGAGGTCTGAGGATTGAGGATTGAGAATTGAGGATTGAGGATTGAGGATTGAAGATTGAGGATTGGGTATTGCGGATTGAAGATTGAGGATTGAGGATTGAGGATAGAAGATTGAGGACTGAGTGTTGAGGGTTGAGTGATGAGAATTGATGTTTGTGGATTGAGATTTGAAGATTGAAGAATGGGGATTGAGTATTGAAAACTGTGATTTGAGGATATTCTATTGAGGATTGAGTATTGACGACTGATTGTTGAGGACACAGTGCTGAAGGTTGGGGATTCAGGATTGAGGATTCAGGATTGAGGTTTGAGGACCGAGGATTGAGGATTGAGGACTGAGGATTGAGGATTGAGGATTGAAGATTGAGGATTCTGTATTGAGGATTGAACATTGAGGGTTGACGGATGAGGATTGAGGATTGAGGATTGAGGAACGAAGATTGAATATTGGTGATTGAAGATTGAGGATTGACGTTTGAGGGTTGTGGATTGAGGACGAGGACTGAGGGTTGAGTATTGATGTTCGAGGTATGAGGATTGAGGATTCAGGATTGAAAATTGAGGATTGAGGATTGAGGATTGGAGATTGTGGATTCGGTATTGAGGATTGTAGAATGAGGATTGAGGATTGAGGAATGGGGATTGAGGATTGCAGATTGAGTATTGAGGATTGAAGATTGAGGATTGAGGGTTGAGGATCGAGGATTGAGGATTGAGGATCGAGGATTGAAGATTGAGGATTGAGGATTGAGGAACGAAGATTGAATATTGATGATTGAAGATTGAGGATTGACGTTTGAGGGTTGTGGATTGAGGACGAGGACTGAGGGTTGAGTATTGATGTTCGAGGTATGAGGACTGATGATTGAGGATTGAGAATTGAGGATTGAGGATTGAGGATTGAAGATTGAGGATTGGGTATTGTTGGATTGAAGAATGAGGACTGAGGATTGAGAATTGAGGATTGAGGATTGAGTATTGAGGATTGACGATTGAACATTCAGGGTTGGGTATCGCGGATTGGACATTGAGGATTGAGGATCGAGGATTGTGTATTGAAGATTGAGGACTGAAGATTGTATATTGATGATTGAAGATTGAGGATTGAGGATTGAGGAACGAAGATTGAATATTGATGATTCAAGATTGAGGATTGACGTTTGAGGGTTGTGGATTGAGGACGAGGACTGAGGGTTGAGTATTGATGTTCGAGGTATGAGGATTGAGGATTCAGGATTGAGAATTGAGGATTGAGGATTGAGGATTGGAGATTGTGGATTCGGTATTGAGGATTGTAGAATGAGGATTGAGGATTGAGGATTGGGGATTGAGGATTGCAGATTGAGTATTGAGGACTGAAGATTGAGGATTGAGGTTTGAGGATCGAGGATTGAGGATTGAGGATTGATGATTGAAGATTGAGTATTGAGGATTGAAGATTGAGGATTGAGGATTGAGGATTGAGGAATGAGGATTGAAGATTGAGGATTGCGGATTGAGGGTTGTGGATTGAGGACAAGGACTGAGGTTTGAGTATTGATGTTTGAGGTCTGAGGGTAGAGGATTGAGGATTGTGAATTGAGGATTGAGGATTGAAGGTTGAAGATTGAGGATTGGGTATTGAGGATTGAAGAATGGGGATTGAGGATTGAGGATTGTGGATTGAGGATTGAGGATTGAGTATTGAAGATTGAGAATTGAGGATTGAGGATTGAAGATTGAGTATTGAGGATTGAAGATTGAGGATTGAGGATTGAGGATTGAGGATTGAAGATTGAGGTCGGAGTGTTGAGGGTTGAGTGATGAGAATTGATGTTTGTGGATTGAGATTTGAAGATTGAAGAATGGGGATTGAGTATTGAAAACTGTGATTTGAGGATATTCTATTGAGGATTGAGTATTGGCAACTGATTGTTGAGGACACAGTGCTGAAGGTTGGGGATTCAGGATTGAGGATTCAGGATTGAGGTTCGAGGACGGAGGATTGAGGATTGAGGACTGAGGACTGAGGATTGAGCATTGAAGATTGAGGATTGGGTATTGAGGATTGAACATTGAGGATTGACGGATGAGGATTGAGGATTGAGGATTGAGGAACGAAGATTGAATATTGATGATTGAAGATTGAGGATTGACGTTTGAGGGTTGTGGATTGAGGACGAGGACTGAGGGTTGAGTATTGATGTTCGAGGTATGAGGATTGAGGATTCAGGATTGAGAATTGAGGATTGAGGATTGAGGATTGGAGATTGTGGATTCGGTATTGAGGATTGTAGAATGAGGATTGAGGATTGAGGATTGAGGATTGAGGATTGAAGATTGAGTATTGAGGATTGAAGACTGACGATTGAGGATTGAGGATTGAGGATTGAGGATTGAGGATTGAGGATTGAGGATTGAGAATTGAGGATTGAGGATTGAGTATGAGGGCTGAGGGTTGAGGATTGAGGTTTGAGGACTGAGGACTGAGGATTGAGAATTGAGAATTGAGGATTGAGGATTGAGTATTGAGTAACGAAAACTGTGAATTGATGATATTCTATTGAGGATTGAGGATTGACAACGGATTGTAGAGGACTGAGGGCTGAAGGTTGAGTATACAGGATTGAGGATTCAGGATTGAGGTTTGAGTACTGAGGATTGAGGATTGAGGATTGAGGAATGAGGATTGAAGATTGAGGATTGAGGATTGAGGGTTGTGAATTGAGGACGAGGACTGAGGTTTGAGTATTGATGTTTGAGGTCTGAGAATTGAGGATTGAGGATTGAGAATTTAGGATTGAGGATTGAGGATTGAAGATTTAGGATTGGGTATTGAGGATTGAAGAATGAGGATTGAGGATTGAGGATTGTGGATTGAGGATGAGTGCTGAGGGTTGAGGATTGAGGTTTGAGGACTGAGGATTGAGGATTGAGAATTGAGGATTGAGGATTGAGGATCGAAGATTGAGGATTGGGTATTGACGATTGAAGAATGAGGATTGAGAATTGAGGATTGAGTATTGAGGATTGAAGATTGAGTATTGAGGATTGAAGATTGACGATTGAGGATTGAGAATTGAGGATTGAGGATTGAGGATTGAGGATTGAGGATTGAGGATTGACGATTGAACATTCAGGGTTGGGTATCGCGGATTGAACATTGAGGATTGAGGATCGAGGATTGTGTATTGAAGATTGAGGACTGAAGATTGTATATTGATGATTGAAGATTGAGGATTGAGGATTGAGTGTTGTGGATTGAGGACGAGGACTGAGGGTTGAGTATTGATGTTTGAGGTCTGAGGATCGAGGATTGAGGATTGAGAATTGAGGATTGAGGATTGAGGATTTAAGATTGAGGATATGGTATTGAGAATTGTAGAATTAGGATTGAGGATTGAGGTTTGAGGATTGAAGATTGAGGATTGAGGATTGAGAATTGAAGGTTGAGGACTGAGGGTTGAGGTCTGAGGATTGAGGACAGAACATTGAGGATTGAGGATTGAGGATTGAATATTGAGGATTGAGGGTTGAGGACTGATGATTGAGGATTGAGGATTGAGTTTCGATGTTTGAGGGCTGATTATTGAGGATTGAAGATTGGGGACTGAGGGTTCACGATTGAGTGTTGAGAATTGTTGTTTGTATATTAGGACTTGAAGATTGACGTTTGAATATTGAAAACTGAGGATTGAGGTTATTTTATTGAGGATTGAAGTTTGAGGATTGAGGATTGAGTATTGCGGATTGGGGATTGAAGCTTGAGGATTGAGCATTGATGATTGAGTATTGAGGATTGAAGATTGAGCATTGAGGATTGAGGATTGGGGATTGAGGATTGAGGATTGAGGATTGAGGATTGAAGGTTGAAGGTTGAGTATTGAGGATTGAAGATTGACGATTGAGGATTGAGGATTGAGGATTGAGGATTGAGGATTGAGGATTGAAGGTTGAGTATTGAAGATTGAGGATTGGGTATTGAGGATTGAAGAATGAGGATTGAGGATTGAGGATTGAGGATTGAGGATTGAAGATAGAGTATTGAGGATTGAAGACTGGCGATTGAGGATTGAGGATTGAGGTTTGAGTATTGAGGATTGAGGATTGAAGATTGAGTATTGAGGATTGAAGATTGAGGATTGAGGTTTTGGGGACTGAGGATTGAGAATTGAGGATTGAGGATTGAGGATTGAAGACTGACGATTGAGGATTGAGGATTGAGGTTTGAGGATTGAGGATTGATGATTGAGGATTGAGGATTGAGGGTTGAGGATTGAAGATTGAGTATTGAGGATTGAAGACTGAGGATTGAGGATTGAGGATTGAGGATTGAGGTTTGAAGATTGAGGATTGGGGACTGAGTATTGAGGGTTGAGTGATGAGAGTTGATGTTTGTGGATAGAGATCTGAAGATTGCAGATTGAGTAATGAGTATTGAGAACTGTGAATTGAGGATATTCTATTGAGGATTGGGGATTGACAACTGATTGTTGAGGACTGAGGGCTGAAGATTGAGGATTCAGGATTGAGGATTCGGGATTGAGGTTTGAGGACTGAGGATTGAGGATTGAAGATTGAGAATTGAGGATTGAGGATTGAGGATCGACGATTGAAGATTGAGGATTGGGTATTGAGGATTGAAGATTGAGTATTGAGGATTGAAGATTGAAGATTGAGGATTAAGGATTGAGAATTGAGGATTGAGTATTGAGGATTGAAGAATGAGGATTGGGGGTTGAGGATTGACGATTGAGTATTGATGATTGAGGATTGAGGATTGCAGATTGAGTATTGAGGATTGAAGATTGAGGATTGAGGGTTGAGGATTGAGGATTGAGGATTGAGGATTCAGAATTGAGGTTTGAGGACTGAGGATTGAGGATAGAAGATTGATTATTGAGGACTGAAGCTTGAGGATTGAGGGTTGAGTATTGAGGATTGAGGATGAGGGCTTAGGTTTGAGGATTGAGGATTGAGGATTGAGGATTGAGGATTGAAGATTGAGGATCGGGGATTGAGGATTGTAGAATGAGGATTGAGGATTGAGGATTGAGGATTGAGGATTGAAGATTGAGTATTGAGGATTGAAGACTGACGATTGAGTATTGAGGATTGAGGATTGAGGATTGAGGATTGCGGATTGAGGATTGAGGATTGAGGATTGAGGATTGAGGATTGAGGATTGAAGATTCAGTATCGAGGATTGAATATTGAGAATTGAGTATTGAGGATTGAACGTTGAGGACTCAGTGTTGAGGGTTGATTGATGAGAATTGATGTTTGTGGATAGAGATCTGAGGATTGCAGATTGAGTATTGAGTATTGAAAACAGTGAATTGAGGATATTCTATTGAGGATTGATGATTGTCAACTGATTGTTGAGGACTGAGGGCTGAACATTGAGGATTCAGGATTGAGGATTCAGAATTGAGGTTTGAGGACTGAGGATTGAGGATTGAAGATTGAGGATTGAGGATTGAGGATTGAGGATTGAGGAAGAGTGTTGAGGTTTGAGGATTGAGGTTTGAGAACTGAGGACTGAGGATTGAGGATTGAGAATTGAGGATTGAGGATTGAGGATCGAAGATTGAGGATTGGGTATTGACGATTGAAGAATGAGGATTGAGAATTGAGGATTGAGTATTGAGGATTGAAGATTGAGTATTGAGGATTGAAGATTGACGATTGAGGATTGAGAATTGAGGATTGAGGATTAAGGATTGAGAATTGAGAATTGAGGATTGAGGATTGAAGATTGAGGATTGGGTATTGAGGATTGAAGATTGAGTATTGAGGATTGAAGAATGAGGATTGGGGGTTGAGGATTGACGATTGAGTATTGATGATTGAGGATTGAGGATTGAAGGTTGAGTATTGAAGATTGAAGATTGAGGATTAAGGATTGAGGATTGAGGATTGACGATGAGGGCTGAGGGTTAAGGTCTGAGGTTTGAGGACTGAGGCCTGAGGATTGAGGATTGAGAATTGAGGTTTGAGGATTGAGGATTGAAGATTGAGGATTGGGTATTGAGGATTGAAGGATGAGGATTGAGGATTGAGGATTGAGTATTGAGGAATGAATATTGAGGATTGAGGATTGAGGATTGAGGATGAGGGCTGAGGGCTGAGGATTGAGGTTTGAGGACTGAGGACTGAGGATTGAGGATTGAGAATTCAGGATTGAGGATTGAGGATTGAGGATTGAGGATTGCAGGTTGAGTATTGAGGATTGAAGGTTGAGGATTGGGGATTGAGGATTGAGGAATGCGGATTGAGGATTGAGGATTGAGAATTGAGGATTGAGGATTGACGATTGGGGATTGAGTTTTGAGGATTGAGAATTGAGGATTGAAGATTGAAGATTGAGTATTGAGCATTGAAGATTGAGGATTGAGGATTGAAGATAGAGGATTGACGATGAGGGCTGAGGGTTGAGGATTGAGGTTTGAGGACTGAGGACTCAGGATTGAGGATTGAGGATTGAGGATTGAGGATTGAGGATTGAGGTTTGAGGATTGAGGATTGAAGTTTGAGTATTCGGTATTGAGGATTGAGGACTGAGGATTGAAGATTGAGTATTGATGATTGAACATTGAGGATTGAGGATTGAGGATTGGGGATTGAGGACTGATGATTGAGGTTTGAAGATTGAGTATTGAGGATGGAAGGTTGAGGATTGAGGATTGAGGATTGAGGATTGAGTATTGAAGATTGAGGATTGGGTATTGAGGATTGAAGATTGAGTATTGATGATTGAAGATTGAGGATTGAGGATTGAGTATTGAGGATTGAGGATTGAGGATTGAGGATTGAAGATTGAGGATTGGGTATTGAGGATTGAAGAATGAGGATTCAGGATTGAGGATTGAGGATTGAGGAGTGAGGATTGAAGATTGAGGATTAAGGATTGAGGATTGAGGATTGACGATGAGGGCTTAGGGCTGAGGATTGAGGTTTGAGGACTGAGGCCTGAGGATTGAGGATTGAGAATTGAGGGTTGAGGATTGAGGATTGAAGTTTGAGGATTAGGTATTGAGGATTGAAGAATGAGGATTGAGGATTGAGGATTGAGTATTGAGGAATGAATATTGAGGATTGAGGATTGAGGATTGAAGATTGAGTATTGAGGATTGAAGATTGAGGATTCAGGATTGAGGATCGAGGATTGAGGATTGACGATGAGGGCTGAGGGTTGAGGATTGAGGTTTGAGGATTGAGAATTTAGGATTGAGGATTGAGGATTGTAGATTGAGGATACGGTATTGAGGATTGTAGAATGAGGATTGAGGATTGAGGTTTGAGTATTGAAGATTGAGGATTGAGGATTGAGGATTGAAGATTGAGGACTGAGTGTTGAGGTCTGAGGATTGAGGACTGAACATTGAGGATTGAGGATTGAGGATTGAGGATTGAGGATTGAGGATTGAGAATTGAGGATTGAGGATTGAGGATTGAAAATTGAGGATTGAGGATTGAGGAATGAGGATTGAGGATTGAGGATTGAGGATTGAGGATTGAGGATTGAAGATTGACCATTGAGGATTGAGGATTGAGGATTGAGGATTGAACATTGAGGACTGAGTGTAGAGGGTTCAGTGATGAAAATTGATGTTTGAGGATAGAGGTTTGAATATTGCAGATTGAGTATTGAGTATTTAAAACTGTGAATTGAGGATATTCTATTGAGGATTGAGGATTGACAACTGATTGTTGAGGACTGATCGGCGAAGATTGAGGATTCAGGATTGAGGATTCAGAATTGAGGTTTGAGGACTGATGATTGAGGATTGAAGATTGATTATTGAGGATTGAAGATTGAGGATTGAGGGTTGAGGACTGAGGATTGAGGATGAGGGCTTAGGGTTGAGGATTGAGGTTTGAGGACTGAGGACTGAGGATTGAGTATTGAGAATTGAGCATTGGTGATTGAAGATTGAGGATTCGGGATTGAGGATTGAGGATTGAAGATTGAGGATTGGGTATTGAGGATTGAAGAATGAGGATTGAGGATTGAGGATTGTGGATTGAGGACGAGTGCTGAGGGTCGAGGATTGAGGTTTGAGGACTGAGGATTGAGGATTGAGAATTGAGGATTGAGGATTGAGGATTGAAGATTGAGGATTGGGTATTGAGGATTGAAGAATGAGGATTGAGGATTGAAGATTGAGGATTAAGGATTGAGAATTGAGGATTGAGGATTGAGGATTGAAGATTGAGGATTGGGTATTGAGGATTGAAGATTGAGTATTGAGGATTGATGGTTGAGGATTGGGGGTTGAGGATTGAGGATTGAGCATTGAGTATTGAGGATCGAGGATTGAAGGTTGAGTATTGAGGATTGAAGATTGAGGATTGAGGTTTGGGGACTGAGGATTGAGGACTGTCGATTGACGATGAGGGCTGAGGGTTGAGGATTGAGGTTTGAGGACTGAGGACCGAGGATTGAGGATTGAGAATTGAGGGTTGAGGACTGGGGATTGAGGTTTCAAGATTGAGTATTGGGTATTGAGGATTGAAGAATGAGGATTCAGGATTGAGGATTGAGGATTGAGGATTGAAGATTGAGTATCGAGGATTGAGGATTGAGGATTGAGGATTGAAGATTGAGTATTGGGTATTGAGGATTGAAGAATGAGGATTGAAAATTGAGGATTGAGGATTGAGAATTGAGGATTGAGGATTGAGGATTGAAGATTGAGGATTGGGTATTGAGGATTGAAGAATGAGGATTCAGGATTGAGGATTGAGGATTGAGGATTGAAGATTGAGTATCGAGGATTGAAGGTTGACGATTGAGGATTGAGGATTGAGGATTGAGGATTGAACATTGAGGACTGAGTGTAGAGGGTTGAGTGATGAAAATTGATGTTTGTGGATAGAGGTTTGAATATTGCAGGTTGAGTATTGAGTTTTGAAAACTGTGAATTGAGGATATTCTATTGAGGATTGAGGATTGACAACTGATTGTTGAGGTCTGAGGGCCGAAGATTGAGGATTCAGGATTGAGGATTCAGAATTGAGGTTTGAGGACTGAGGATTGAGGATTGAAGATTGATTATTGAGGATTGAAGATTGAGGATTGAGGATTGAGGATTCAGGATTGAGGATTGAGGATTGAGGATTGACGATGAGGTCTGAGGGTTGAGGATTGAGGTTTGAGGACTGAGGACTGAGGATTGAAGATTGACGATTGAAGATTGAGGATTGGGTATTGAGGATTGAAGATTGAGCATTGAAGATTGAAGATTGAGGATTGAGGATTGATGATTGAGGATTGAGTATTGAAGATTGAGGATTGAGGATTGAGGATTGAAGGTTGAGTATTGAGGATTGAAGATTGAGGATTAAGGATTGAGAATTGAGTATTGAGGATTGAGGATTGAAGATTGAGGATTGGGTATTGAGGATTGAAGATTGAGTATTGAGGATTGATGATTGAGGATTGGGGGTTGAGGATTGAGGATTGAGGATTGAGTATTGAGGAGCGAGGATTGAAGGTTGAGTATTGAGGATTGAAGATTGAGGATTGAGGTTTGGGGACTGAGGATTGAGGATTGTGGATTGACGATGAGGGCTGAGGGTTGAGGATTGAGGTTTGAGGACTGAGGACCGAGGATTGAGGATTGAGAATTGAGGATTGAGGACTGAGGATTGAGGATTCAAGATTGAGTATTGGGTATTGAGGATTGAAGAATGGGGATTGAAAATTGAGGATTGAGGATTGAGGGTTGAGGATCGAGGATTGAGGATTGAAGATTGAGGATTGGGTATTGAGGATTGAAGAATGAGGATTCAGGATTGAGGATCGAGGATTGAGGATTGAAGATTGAGTATCGAGGATTGAAGATTGACGATTGAGGATTGAGGATTGAGGATTGAGGATTGAACATTGAGGACTGAGTGTTGAGGGTTGAGGATTGAGGATTGAGGATTGAGGATTGAGGATTGAAGATTGAGGACTGAGGGTTGAGGTCTGAGGATTGAGGACTGAACATTGAGGATTGAGGATTGAGGATTGAATATTGAGGATTGAGGGTTGAGGTCTGAGGATTGAGGATTGAGGATTGAGGTTCGATGTTTGAGGGCTGATTATTGAGGATTGAAGATTGGGGACTGAGGGTTCACGATTGAGTCTTGAGAATTGTTGTTTGTGTATTAGGACTTGAAGATTGACGTTTGAATATTGAAAACTGAGGATTGAAGTTATTTTATTGAGGATTGAGGTTTGAGGATTGAGGATTGAGTATTGCGGATTGGGGATTGAAGCTTGAGGATTGAGCATTGATGATTGAGTATTGAGGATTGGGGATTGAGGGTTGATGGTTGAGGCTTGAGGACTGAGGGTTGAGGACTGCGGTTTGAGGATTGAGGTTTGACAATCGAGGATTGAGGATTGAGGATTGATGGTTGAGGCATGAGCATAGACGATTGAGGATTGAGGATTGAGGATTGAACATTCAGGATTGGGTATCGCGGATTGAACATTGAGGATTGAGGATCGAGGATTGAGTATTGAGGATTGAGCACTGAAGGTTGTATATTGATGATTGAAGATTGAGGATTAAGGATTGAGGGTTGTGGATCGAGGACGAGGACTGAGGGTTGAGTATTGATGTTTGAGGTCTGAGGATCGAGGATTGAGGATTGAGAATTGAGTATTGAGGATTGAGGATTGAAGATTGAGGATATGGTATTGAGGATTGTAGAATGAGGATTGAGGATTGAGGATTGAGGATTGAAGATTGAGGATTGAGGATTGAGGATTGAAGGTTGAGGATTGAGGATTGAGGATTGAATATTGAAGATTGAGGATTGAAGATTGAGGATTGAGGGTTGAGGACTGACCATTGAGGATTGAGAGTTGAGGATTGAATATTTAGGATTGAGGGTTGAGGACTGAGGATTGAGGATTGAGGATTGAGGATTGAGGATTGAGGATTGAGGATTGAGGATTGAGGATTGAGGATTGAGGATTGAGGACTGAAGATTGTATATTGATGATTGAAGATTGAGGGTTTACAATTGAGGGTTGTGGATTGAGGACGAGGACTGAGGGTTGAGTATTGATGTTTGAGGTCTGAGGATCGAGGATTGAGGATTGATATTTGAGGATTGAGGATTGAGGATTGAAGATTGAGAATTGGGTATTGAGGATTGTGGAATGAGGATTGAGGATTGAGGATTGAGGACTGACGATTGAAGATTGAGTATTGAGGATTGAAGATTGAGGATTGAGGGTTGAGGATTGAGGATTGAGGATGAGGTCTTAGGGTTGAGGATTGAGGTTTGAGGACTGAGGACTGAGGATTGAGGATTGAGAATTGAGGATTGAGGATTGAGGATTGAGGATTGAAGATTGAGGATTGGGTATTGAGGATTGAAGAATGAGGATTGAGGATTGAGGATAGAGTATTGAGAATTGAAGATTGGGTATTGAGGGTTGAAGACTGACGATTGAGGATTGAGGATTGAGGATTGAGTATTGAGGATCGAGGATTGAAGGTTGAGTATTGAGGATTGAAGATTGAGGATTGAGGTTTGGGGACTGAGGATTGAGGATTGAGGATTGAGTATTGAGGATTGAGGATTGAGAATTGAGGATTGAGGATTGAACAGTCAGGGTTGGGTATCGCGGAATGAACATTGAGTATTGAGGATCGAGGATTGAGTATTGAGGATTGAGGACTGAAGATTGTATATTGATGATTGAAGATTGAGGATTGAGTATTGAGGGTTGTGGATTGAGGACGAGGACTGAGGGTTGAGTATTGATGTTTGAGGTGTGAGGATCGAGGATTGAGGATTGAGAATTGAGGATTGAGGATTGAGGATTGTAGATCGAGGATGCGGTATTGGGGATTGTAGAATGAGGATTGAGGATTGAGGTTTGAGGATTGGAGATTGAGGATTGAGGATTGAGGATTGAGTATTGAAGATTGAGGATTTGGGACTGAGGATTGAAGATTGAGGATAGATGATTGAGGATTGAGGATTGAGGATTGAGGATTGAGGATTGACGATTGAGGATTGCGTATTGAGGGTTGAAGAATGAGGATTGAGTATTGAGGTTTGAGGATTGAGGATTGAAGATTGAGTATTGAGGATTGAAGGTTGACGGTTGAGGATTGAGGATTGAGGATTGAGGATTGAGGAGTGAGGACTGAGGATTGAGTGTTGAATACTGAATATTGATGATTGAAGAATGAGGATTGAGGATTGAGGGTTGTGGATTGAGGACGAGGACTGAGGGTTGAATATTGATGTTTGAGGTCTGAGGATTGAGGATTGAGGATTGAGAATTCAGGATTGAGTATTCAGGATTGAAGATTGAGGATTGGGTATTTAATATTGAAGAGTGAGGACTGAGGATTGAGGATTGACGATTGAATATTGCAGATTGAGTGTTGAGGATTGAAGATTGAGGATTGGATATTGAGGATTGAGGATTGAGGATTGAGGATTGAAGATTGAGGATTTGGGATTGAGGATTGACTATTGAGGATTGAGTATTGTGAATTGAGAATTGAGGATTGATTTTTGAAGATTGAGTATTGAGGATTGAAGATTGAGGATTGAGGATTGAGGATTGAGGATTGAGGATGAGGGCTGAGGGTTGAGTATTGAGGTTTCAGGACTGAGGACTGAGGATTGAGGATTGAGAATTGAGGATTGAGGATTGAGGATTGAAGATTGAGGATTGGGTATTGAGGATTGAAGAATGAGGATTGAGGATTGAGGGTTGAGGATTTAGGATTGAAGATTGAGGATTGAGGATTGAGGACAGAAGAGTGAATATTGAGTGTCGAGGATTGAAGATAGAGGATTGAGGATTGAGGGTTGAGGATTGAGGACGAGGACTGACGGTTGAGGATAGGGGTTGAGGATTGAGGATTGAGGACTGAGGATTGGGGATTGAGGATTGAGGATTGAGGATTGACGATTGAGGATTGAGTATTGAGGATTGAGAATTGAGGTTTGAGGATTGAAGATTGAGTATTGAGGATTGAAGATTGAGGATTAAGGATTGAGTATTGCGGATTGACGATGAGGGCTGAGGGTTGAGGATTGAGGTTTGAGGACTGAGGCCTGAGGATTGAGGATTGAGAATTGGGGATTGAGGATTGAGGATTGAAGATTGGGGAATGGGTATTGAGGATTCAAGAATGAGGATTGAGGATTGAGGATTGAGGATTGAGGAATGAATATTGAGGGTTGAGTATTGAGGATTGAAGATTGAGTATTGAGGATTGAAGATTGAGGATTGAGGATTGAGGATGAGGGTTGAGGGTTGAGGATTGAGGTTTGAGGATTGAGGATTGTGGATTGAGGATTGAGGACTGAAGATTGAGGATTGAGGATCGAGGATTGAGTATTCAGGATTGAGGACTGAAGATTGTATATTGATGATTGAAGATAGAGGATTGAGTATTGAGGGTTGTGGATTGAGGACGAGGACTGAGGGTTGAGTATTGATGTTTGAGGTCTGAGGATCGAGGATTGAGGATTGAGAATTGAGGATTGAGGATTGAGGATTGTAGATTGAGGATGCGGTATTGGGGATTGTAGAATGAGGATTGAGGATTGAGGTTTGAGGATTGAAGATTGAGGATTGAGGATTGAGGATTGAAGATTGAGGACTGAGGGTTGAGGTCTGAGGATTGAGGACTGAACATTGAGGATTGAGGATTGAGGATTGAATATTGAGGATTGATGGTTGAGTTCTGAGGATTGAGGATTGAGGATTGAGGTTCGAAGTTTGAGGGCTGATTATTGAGGATTGAAGATTGGGGACTGAGGGTTCACGATTGAGTGTTGAGAATTGTTGTTTGTATATTAGGACTTGAAGATTGACGTTTGAATATTGAAAACTGAGGATTGAGGTTATTTCATTGAGGATTGAGGTTTGAGGATTGAGGATTGAGTATTGCGGATTGGGGATTGAAGCTTGAGGATTGAGCATTGATGATTGAGTATTGAGGATTGGGGATTGAGGATTGAAGATTGAGGATATGGTATTGAGGATTGAAGGATGAGGATTGAGGATTGAGGATTGAGGATTGATGATTGAAGATTGAGTATTGAGGATTGGAGATTGAGGATTGAGGATTGAGGATTGAGTATTGAAGATTGAGGATTTGGGACTGAGGATTGAAGATTGAGGATAGATGATTGAGGATTGAGGCTTGAGGATTGAGGATTGAGCATTGACGATTGAGGATTGCGTATTGAGGGTTGAAGAATGAGGATTGAGTATTGAGGTTTGAGGATTGAGGATTGAAGATTGAGTATTGCGGATTGAAGGTTGACGGTTGAGGATTGAGGATTGAGGATTGAGGATTGAGGATTGAGGAGTGAGGACTGAGGATTGAGTATTGAATACTGAATATTGATGATTGAAGAATGAGGATTGAGGATTGAGGGTTGTGGATTGAGGACGAGGACTGAGGGTTGAATATTGATGTTTGAGGTCTGAGGATTGAGGATTGAGGATTGAGAATTCAGGATTGAGGATTCAGGATTGAAGATTGAGGATTGGGTATTTAATATTGAAGAGTGAGGACTGAGGATTGAGGATTGACGATTGAATATTGCAGATTGAGTGTTGAGGATTGAAGATTGAGGATTGGGTATTGAGGATTGAGGATTGAGGATTGAGGATTGAAGATTGAGGATTTGCGATTGAGGATTGACTATTGAGGATTGAGTATTGAGAATTGAGAATTGAGGATTGATTATTGAAGATTGAGTATTGAGGATTGAAGATTGAGGATTGAGGATTGAGGATTGAGGATTGACGATTGAGGATTGAAGATTCAGTATAGAGGATTGAAGTTTGAGAATTGAGGATTGAGGTTTGAACATTAAGGACAGAGCGTTCAGTGTTTAGTGATGAGAATTGATGTTTGTGGATAGAGATTTGAAGATTGCAGGTTGAGTATTGAATATTGAAAACTGTGAATTGAGGATATTCTAATGGGGATTGAGGATTGACAACTGGTTGTTGAGGACTGGGGGCTGAAGATTGAGGATGCAGGATTGAGGATTCAGAATTGAGGTTTGAGGACTGAGGATTGAGGATTGAAGATTGAGTATTGAGGATTGAAGGTTGAGTATTGAGGATTGAGGATTGAGTATTGAGGATGAGGGCTGAGGTTTGAGGATTGAGGTTTGAGGACTGAGGAATGAGGATTGAGGGTTGAGAATTGAGGATTGAGGATTGAGGATTGAATATTGAGGATTGGGTATTGAGGATTTAAGGACGAGGATTGAGGATTGAGTATTGAGGATTGAGGATTGAGGATTGAAGGTTGAGTATTCAGGACTGGAGATTGACGATTGAGGATTGAGGACCGAGGATTGTGGATTGAGGATTGAAGATTGAGCATTGAGGATTGAGGACTGAGGATTGAGGATTGAGGATTGAGGATTGAGGATTGAGGATGGAAGATTCAGTATTGAGGATTGAAGGTTGAGAATTGAGGATTGAGGATTGAACATTGAGGACTGAATGTTGAGGGTTGAGTTATGAGAATTGATGTTTGTGGATAGAGATTTGAAGATTGCAGATTGAGTATTGAGTATTGAAAACTGTGAATTGAGGATATTCTATTGAGGATTGAGGATTGACAACGGATTGTTGAGGACTGAGGGCTGAAGATGGAGGATTCAGGATTGAGGATTCAGAATTGAAGATTGAGGATTCGGGATTGAGGATTGACTATTGAGGATTGAGTATTGAGGATTGAGAATTGAGGATTGATTATTGAAGATTGAGTATTGAGGATTGAAGATTGACGATTGAGGATTGAGGATTGCGGATTGAGGGTTGAGGGTTGAGGATTGAAGATTGAGTATTGAGGATTGAAGATTGATAATTGAGGATTGAGGATTGAGGATTGTGGCTTGAAGATTGAGGATTGGGGTCTGAGTATTGAGGGTTGAGTGATGAGAATTGATGTTTGTGGATAGAGATCTGAAGATTGCAGATTGAGTAATGAGTATTGAAAACTGTGAATTGAGGATATTCTATTGAGGATTGGGGTTGACAACTGATTGTTGAGGACTGAAGGCTGAAGATTGAGGATTCAGGATTGAGGATTCGGGATTGAGGTTTGAGGACTGAGGATTGAGGATTGAAGATTGAGCGTTGAGGATTGAAGATTGAGGATTGAGGATTGAGGATTGAAGATTGAGGATTGGGGATTGTCGACTGAGGATTGAGGATGAGGGCTGAGGGTTGAGGATTGAGGTTTGAGGACTGAGGACACAGGATTGAGGATTCAGAATTGAGGTTTGAGGACAGAGGATTGAGGATTGAAGATTGAGTATTGAGGATTGAAGATTGAGGATTGCGGATTGTCGACTGAGGATTGAGGATGAGGGCTGAGGGTTGTGGATTGAGGTTTGAGGACTGAGGACTGACGATCGAGGATTGAGAATTGAGGTTTGAGGATTGAGGATTGAAGATTGAGGATTGGGTATTGAGGATTGAAGAATGAGGATTGAGGATTGAGGATTGAGTATTGAGGATTGAGCATTGAGGATTGAGGATTGAAGATGGAGTATTGAGGATTGAAGGTTGAGGATTGAGGATTGAGGATTGAGGATTGAGGATTGAAGATTGAGGATTGGGGATTGAGGATTGACGATTTAGGATTGAGTATTTAGGATTGAGGATTGAGGATTGAGGATTGAGGATTGTGGATTGAGGATTGGGGATTGAAGATTAAGGATTGGGGACTGAGTGTTGAGGTTTGAGTGATGAGAATTGATGTTTGTGGATAGAGATTTGAAGATTGCAGGTTGAGTATTGAGTATTGAGACCTGTGAATTGAGGATATTCTATTGAGGATTGAGGATTGACAACTGATTGTTGAGGACTGAGGGCTGAAGATTGAGGATTCAGGGTTGACGATTCAGGATTGAGGTTTGAGGACTGAGGATTGAGGATTGAGTATTGAGGATTGAGGATTGAGGATTGAGGATTGAAATTGAGGATTGTGTATTGAGGATTGAACATTGAGGATTGAGGATTGAGTATTGAGGATTAAGGATTGAGGATTGAAGATTGAATATTGATGATTGAAGATTGAGGATCGAGATTTGAGGGTTGTGGGTTGAGGACAAGGACTGAGGGCTGAGTATTGATGTTTGAGGTCTGAGGATTGAGGACTGAGGATTGAGAATTGAGGATTGAGGATTGAGGATTGAAGATTGAGGATTGGGTGTTGAGGATTGAAGAATGAGGATTGAGGATTGAGGATTGAGGATTGAGGATTGAAGATTGAGTATTGAGGATTGAAGATTGAGGATTGAGGATTGAGGGTTGAGGATTGAGGATTGAGGATTGAGGATTGAAGATTTAGTATTGAGGGTTGATGATTGAGGACCGAGGATTGAGGATTGATGATTGAGGATTAAAGATTGAGGATTGAGGATTGAGGATTGAGGATTGAGGATTGAGGATTGAAGATTGAATATTGATGATTGAAGATTGAGGATTGAGGATTGATGGTTGTGGATTGAGGACGAGGACTGAGGGTTGAATATTGATGTTTGAGGTCTGAGGATTGAGCACAGAAGATTGAGGACTGAGGACTGAGGATTGAGGATTGAGAATTGAGGATTGAGGATTGAGGATTGAAGATTGAGGATTGGGTATTGAGGATTGAAGAATGAGGATTGAGGATTGAGGATTGTGGATTGAGGATGAGTGCTGAGGGTTGAGGATTGAGGTTTGAGGACTGAGGATTGAGGATTGAGAATTGAGGATTGAGGATTGAGGATCGAAGATTGAGGATTGAGGATTGAGGATTGAGGATTGAGGATTGAAGATTGAGGATTTGGGATTGAGGATTGACGATTGAGGATTGAGGATTGAGGATTGAGGATTGAACATTGAGGACTGAGTGTTGAGGGTTGAGTGATGAGAATTGATTTTTGTGGATAGAGGTTTGAAGATTGCAGATTGAGTATTGAGTATTGAAAACTGTAAATTGAGGATATTCTATTGAGGATTGAGGATCGACAACCGATTGTTGAGGACTGAGGGCCGAAGATTGAGGATTCAGGATTGATGATTCAGAATTGAGGTTTAAGGACTGAGGATTGAGGATTGAAGATTGAGGATTGAGGGTTGAGTATTGAGGATTGAGGATGAGGTCTTAGGGTTGAGGATTGAGGTTTGAGGACTGAGGACTGAGGATTGAGGATTGAGAATTGAGGATTGAGGGTTGAGGATTGAAGATTGAGGATTGGGTATTGAGGATTGAAGAATGAGGATTGAGGATTGAGGATTGAGGATTGAGAATTGAAGATTGGGTATTGAGGATTGAAGACTGACGATTGAGGATTGAGGATTGAGGATTGAGTATTGAGGATCGAGGATTGAAGGTTGAGTATTGAGGATTGAAGATTGAGGATTGAGGTTTGGGGACTGAGGACTGAGGATTGAGGATTCAGTATTGGGGATTGAGGATTGAGGATTGAGGATTGAGGATTGAACAGTCAGGGTTGGGTATCGAGGAATGAACATTGAGGATTGAGGATCGAGGATTGAGTATTGAGGATTGAGGACTGAAGATTGTATATTGATGATTGAAGATTGAGGATTGAGTATTGAGGGTTGTGGATTGAGGACGAGGACTGAGGGTTGAGTATTGATGTTTGAGGTCTGAGGATCGAGGATTGAGGATTGAGAATTGAGGATTGAGGATTGAGGATTGTAGATTGAGGATGCGGTATTGGGGATTGTAGAATGAGGATTGAGGATTGAGGTATGAGGATTGAAGATTGAGGATTGAGAATAGAGGATTGAAGATTGAGGACTGAGGGTTGAGGTCTGAGGATTGAGGAATGAACATTGAGGATTGAGGATTGAGGATTGAATATTGAGGATTGATGGTTGAGGTCTGAGGATTGAGGATTGAGGATTGAGGTTCGAAGTTTGAGGGCTGATTATTGAGGATTGAAGATTGGGGACTGAGGGTTCACGATTGAGTGTTGAGAATTGTTGTTTGTATATTAGGACTTGAAGATTGACGTTTGAATATTGAAAACTGAGGATTGAGGTTATTTTATAGAAGATTGAGGTTTGAGGATTGAGCATTGAGTATTGCGGATTGGGGATTGAAGCTTGAGGATTGAGCATTGATGATTGAGTATTGAGGATTGGGGATTGAGGATTGAAGATTGAGGATATTTTATTGAGGATTGAAGGATGAGGATTGAGGATTGAGGATTGAGGATTGATGATTGAAGATTGAGTATTGAGGATTGGAGATTGAGGATTGAGGATTGAGGATTGAGTATTGAAGATTGAGGATTTGGGACTGAGGATTGAAGATTGAGGATAGATGATTGAGGATTGAGGATTGAGGATTGAGGATTGAGGATTGACGATTGAGGATTTCGTATTGAGGGTTGAAGAATGAGGATTGAGTATTGAGGTTTGAGGATTGAGGATTGAAGATTGAGTATTGCGGATTGAAGGTTGACGGTTGAGGATTGAGGATTGAGGATTGAGGATTGAGGATTGAGGAGTGAGGACTGAGGATTGAGTATTGAATACTGAATACTGATGATTGAAGGATGAGGATTGAGGATTGAGGGTTGTGGATTGAGGACGAGGACTGAGGGTTGAATATTGATGTTTGAGGTCTGAGGATTGAGGATTGAGGATTGAGAATTCAGGATTGAGGATTCAGGATTGAAGATTGAGGATTGGGTATTTAATATTGAAGAGTGAGGACTGAGGATTGAGGATTGACGATTGAATATTGCAGATTGAGTGTTGAGGATTGAAGATTGAGTATTGGGTATTGAGGATTGAGGATTGAGGATTGAAGATTGAGGATTTGCGATTGGGGATTGACTATTGAGGATTGAGTATTGAGAATTGAGAATTGAGGATTGATTATTGAAGATTGAGTATTGAGGATTGAAGATTGAGGATTGAGGATTGAGGATTGAGGATTGAGGATGAGGGCTGAGGTTTCAGTATTGAGGTTTCAGGACTGAGGACTGAGGATTGAGGATTGAGAATTGAGGATTGAGGATTGAGGATTGAAGATTGAGGATTGGGTATTGAGGATTGAAGAATGAGGATTGAGGATTGAGGGTTGAGGATTTAGGATTGAAGATTGAGGATTGAGGATTGAGGACAGAAGAGTGAATATTGAGTGTCGAGGATTGAAGATAGAGGATTGAGGATTGAGGGTTGAGGATTGAGGACGAGGACTGACGGTTGAGGATAGGGGTTGAGGATTGAGGATTGAGGATTGAGGACTGAGGATTGAGGATTGAGGACAGAGCATTGAGGATTGAAGATTGAGGACTGTGTATTGAGGATTGAAGATTGAGGATTAAGGATTGAGGATTGCGGATTGAGGATCTAGGATTGGAGATCGATTATTGAGGATTGACGGTTGAGTATTGAGGATTGAGCGTTGAGAATTGAGAATTGAGAATGAGGACTGAGGGTTGAGGAGTGAGGTTTGAGGAACAAGAATCGAGGATTGAGGATTGAGGACTGAGGATTGACGATTGAGTATTGAAGATTGAGGATTGATTACAGAGGTTTGAGGATTGAGGATTGAGGATTGAGGATTGAGGATTGAGGATTGAAGATTCAGTATAGAGGATTGAATATTGAGAATTGAGGATTGAGGTTTGAACATTAAGGACAGAGCGTTCAGTGTTTAGTGATGAGAATTGATGTTTGTGGATAGAGATTTGAAGATTGCAGGTTGAGTATTGAATATTGAAAACTGTGAATTGAGGATATTCTATTGGGGATTGAGGATTGACAACTGGTTGTTGAGGACTGGGGGCTGAAGATTGAGGATGCAGGATTGAGGATTCAGAATTGAGGTTTGAGGACTGAGGATTGAGGATTGAAGATTGAGTATTGAGGATTGAAGATTGAGTATTGAGGATTGAGGATTGAGTATTGAGGATGAGGGCTGAGGTTTGAGGATTGAGGTTTGAGGACTGAGGACTGAGGATTGAGGGTTGAGAATTGAGGATTGAGGATTGAGGATTGAATATTGAGGATTGGGTATTGAGGATTTAAGGACGAGGATTGAGGATTGAGGATTGAGGATTGAGGATTGAGGATTGAAGGTTGAGTATTCAGGACTGGAGATTGACGATTGAGGATTGAGGACCGAGGATTGTGGATTGAGGATTGAAGATTGAGCATTGAGGATTGAGGACTGAGGATTGAGGATTGAGGATTGAGGATTGAGGATTGAGGATTGAGGGTTGAGGATTGAGGATTGAGTATTGACGATTGAAGATTGAGGATTGAGGACTGAGGATTGAGGATTGTGGCCTGAAGATTGAGGATTGGGGACTGAGTATTGAGGGTTGAGTGATGAGAATTGATGTTTGTGGATAGAGATCTGAAGATTGCAGATTGAGTAATGAGTATTGAAAACTGTGAATTGAGGATATTCCTTGAGGATTGGGGATTGACAACTGATTGTTGAGGACTGAGGGCAGAAGATTCAGTATTCAGGATTGAGGATTCGGGATTGAGGTTTGAGGACTGAGGATTGAGGATTGAAGATTGAGGATTGGGTATTGAGGATTGAAGAATGAGGATTGAGGATTGACGACCGAGGATTGAGGATTGAGGATTGAAGATTGAGTATTGAGGATTGAAGTTTGAGGATTGAGGATTGTGGATTGAGGATTGGGGATTGAAGATTAAGGATTGGGGACTGAGTGTTGAGGTTTGAGTGATGAGAATTGATGTTTGTGAATAGAGATTTGAAGATTGCAGGTTGAGTATTGAGTATTGAGACCTGTGAATTGAGGATATTCTATTAAGGATTGAGGATTGACAACTGATTGTTGAGGACTGAGGGCTGAAGATTGAGGATTCAGGATTGACGATTCAGGATTGAGGTTTGAGGACTGAGGATTGAGGATTGAGTATTGAGGATTGAGAATTGAGGATTGAGGATTGAAATTGAGGATTGGGTATTGAGGATTGAACACTGAGGATTGAGGATTGAGTATTGAGGATTAAGGATTGAGGATTGAAGATTGAATATTGATGATTGAAGATTGAGGATCGAGATTTGAGGGTTGTGGATTGACGACGAGGACTGAGGGCTGAGTATTGATGTTTGAGGTCTGAGGATTGAGGACTGAGGATTGAGAATTGAGGATTGAGGATTGAGGATTGAAGATTGAGGATTGGGTGTTGAGGATTGAAGAATGAGGATTGAGGATTGAGGATTGAGGATTGAGGATTGAAGATTGAGTATTGAGGATTGAAGATTGAGGATTGAGGATTGAGGGTTGAGGATTGAGGATTGAGGATTGAGGATTGAAGATTTAGTATTGAGGGTTGATGATTGAGGATCGAGGATTGAGGATTGAGGATTGAGGATTAAAGATTGAGGATTGAGGATTGGGGATTGAGGATTGAGGATTGAGGATTGAAGATTGAATATTGATGATTGAAGATTGAGGATTGAGGATAGATGGTTGTGGATTGAGGACGAGGACTGAGGGTTGAATATTGATGTTTGAGTTCTGAGGATTGAGGACAGAGGATTGAGGACTGAGGACTGAGGATTGAGGATTGAGAATTGAGGATTGAGGATTGAGGATTGAAGATTGAGGATTGGGTATTGAGGATTGAAGAATGAGGATTGAGGATTGAGGATTGAGGATTGAGGATTGAGGATTGAGGATTGTGGAATGAAGATTGAGGATTGGGTATTGAGGATTGAAGATTGAGGATTGAGGATTGAGGATTGACGATTGTGGATTGAAGATTGAGTATTGAGGATTGAAGATTCAGGATTGAGGATTGAGTATTGAGGATTGAGGATTTGGGACTGAGGATTGAAGATTGAGGATTGATGATTGAGGATTGAGCATTGAGGATTGAGGATTGAGGATTGAAGATTGAGGATTGGGTATTGAGGATTGAAGAATGAGGATTGAGGATTGAAATCTGTTAATTGAGGATATTCTATTGAGGATTGAGGATTGACAATTGATTTTTGAGGCCTGAGGGCCGAAGATTGAGGATTCAGGATTGAGGATTCGGGATTGAGGTTTGAGGACTGAGGATTGAGGGTTGAGGATTGAGGATTGAGGATTGAGGATTGAGGATTGAAGACTGAGTATTGAGGATTGAAGATTGAGGATTGAGGATTGAGGAATGAGGATTGAGTATTGAGGATAGAAGATTGAGGATTGGGTTCTGAGGATTGGAGATTGAGGGTTGAGGAATGAGGATTGAGGATTGACGCTTGAGGATTGAGGATTGAGGATGGAGGATTGAAGAGAGAGGACTGAGTACTGAGGATTGAAGAACGAGGATTGAGGATTGAGGACTGAGGATTGAAGATTGAGGACTGAGTGTAGAGGGTTGAGTGATTAGAATTGATGTTTGTGGATAGAGATTTGAAGATTGAAGAATGGGGATTGAGTATTGAAAGCTGTGAATTGAGGATATTCTATTGAGGATTGAGGATTGACAATTGATTGTTGAGGACCGACGTCTGAATATTGTGGATTCAGGATTGAGGATTCCGGATTGAGGTTTGAGGACTGAGGATTGAGGGTTGAGGATTGAGGATTGAGGATTGAAGATTGATGATTGAGGATAGAGGATTGAGGATTGAGGATTGAAGATTGAGGATTGAGTACTGAGGATTGAGGATTGAGGATTGAAGATTGAATATTGATGATTGAAGATTGAGTATTGAGGATTGAGGATTGAGGATTGAGGATTGAGGATAAAAGATTGAGGATTGAGGATTGAGGATTCAGCATTGAGGATTGAGGACTGAGGACTGAAGATTGAATATTTATGATTGAAGATTGAGGATTGAGGATTGAGGGTTGTGGATTGAGGACGAGGGCTGAGGGTTGAATATTGATGTTTGAGGTCTGAGGGGTGAGGATTGAGGATTGAGGATTGAGGACTGAGGATTGAGGATTGAAGATTGAGTATTGAGGATTGAGGGTTGAAGATTGAGGATTGAGGATTGAGTATTGAATATTGAGGATTAGGGACTGAGGATTGAAGATTGAGTATTGATGATTGAGGATTGAGGATTGGGGATTGAGGATTGAGGATTGAGGATTGAAGATTGAGGATTGGGTATTGAGGATTGAAGAATGAAGATTGAGGATTGAGGATTGAGGATTGAGGTTTGAGGATTGAAGATTGAGTATTGAGGATTGAATGTTGACGGTTGAGGATTGAGGATTGAGGGTTGAGGATTGAGGATTGTGGATTGAGGACTGAAGATTGAGTTTTGAGGTTTGAAGACTGATGATTGGGGATAGAGGATTGAGGATTGAGGATTGAAGACTGAGGATTGAAGATTGAGTATTGAGGATTGAATATTGAGGATTGAGGATTTCGTATTGAGGATTGAGGATTGAAGGTTGAGGATTGGGGACTGAGTGTTGAGGGTTGAGTGATGAGAATTGATGTTTGTGGATAGAGACTTGAAGATTGCAGATTGAGTATTGAGTAATGAAAACCGTGAATTGATGATATTCTATTGAGGATTGAGGATTGACAACTGATTGTTGAGGAGTGAGGGCTGAAGATTGAGGATTCAGGATTGAGGATTGAGGATTGAAGATTGAGTATTGGGGACCGAAAATTGAGGATTGAGGATTGAGGATTGAGGATTGAGGATTGAGGATTGAGGACTGAGGATTGAAGATTCAGTATTGAGTGTTGAAGATTGAGAATTGAGGATTGAGGATTGAACATTGAGGACTGAGTGTTGAGGGTTGAGTGATGAGAATTGATGTTTGTGTATAGAGATTCGAAGATTGCAGATTAAGTATTGAGTAATGAAAACTGCGAATTGAGGATATTCTATCGAGGATTGAGGATTGACATCGGATTGTTGAGGACTGAGGGCTGAAGATTGAGGATTCAGGATTGAGGATTCAGAATTGAGGTTTGAGGACTGAGGATTGAGGATTGAAGATTGAGTATTGAGGATTGAAGATTGAGGATTGAGGATTGAGGATTGAGGATTGTGGATGAGGTCTGAGGGTTGAGGATTGAGGTTAGAGGACTGAGGACTGAGGGTTGAGGATTGAGAATTCAGGATTGAGGATTGAGGATTGAAGATTGAGGATTGGGTATTGAGGATTGAAGAATGAGGATTGAGGATCGAGTATTGAGGATTGAGGATTGAAGATTGAGTATTCAGGATTGAGGATTGAAGATTGAGGATTGAGGATTGAGTATTGAATATTGAGGATTTGGGACTGAGGATTGAAGATTGAGTATTGATGATTGAGGATTGAGGATTGAGGATTGAGGATTGAGAATTGAGGATTGAAGATTGAGGATTGGGTATTGAGGATTGAAGAATGAAGATTGAGGATTGAGGATTGAGGATTGAGGATTGAGGATTGAAGATTGAGTATTGAGGATTGAATGTTGACGGTTGAGGATTGAGGATTGAGGATTGAGGATTGAGGATTCAGGATTGAGGACTGAAGATTGAGTATTGAAGATTGAAGATTGATGATTGGGGATTGAGGATTGAGGATTGAGGATTGAGGTTTGAGGATTGAAGATTGAGGATTGAGGATTGAGTGTTGTGGATTCAGGACGAGGACTCAGTGTTGTGTATTGATGTTTGAGTCCTGAGGATTGAGGATAGAGGATTATGAATTGAGGATTGAGGATTGAGGAATGAAGATTGAGGATTGGGTATTGAGGATTGAAGAATGAGGATTGAGGATTGAGGATTGACGATTGAGGATTGAAGATTGAGTATTGAGGATTGAAGATTGAGGATTGAGGATTGAGGAATGAGGATTGAGTATTGAGGATAGAAGATTGAGGGTTGGGGACTGAGGCTTGAAGATTGAGGGTTGAGGAATGAGGATTGAGGATTGACGCTTGAGGATTGAGGATTGAGGATGGAGGATTGAAGAGAGAGGACTGAGTACTGAGGATTGAAGAACGAGGATTGAGGATTGAGGACTGAGGATTGAAGATAGAGGACTGAGTGTAGAGGGTTGAGTGATGAGAATTGATGTTTGTGGATAGAGATTTGAAGATTGAAGAATGGGGATTGAGTATTGAAAACTGTGAATTGAGGATATTCTATTGAGGATTGAGGATTGACAATTGATTGTTGAGGACCGACGGCTGAATATTGTGGATTCAGGATTGAGGATTCCGGATTGAGGTTTGAGGACTGAGGATTGAGGGTTGAGGATTGAGGATTGAGTATTGAAGATTGAGGATTGCGTATTGAGGATTGAAGAGTGAGGATTGGGGATTGAGGATTGAGGATTGAATATTGCAGATTGAGTGTTGATGATTGAAGATTGAGGATTGAGGATTGAGGATTGAGGATTGAGGACTGAGGATTGAGGATTGAAGATTGAGTATTGAGGAATGAAGCCTGACGATTGAGGATTGAGGATTGAGGATTGAGGATTGATGATTGAGTATTGAGGATTGAAAATTGAGGATTGAGGATTGAGGATTGAGGATTGAGGATTGAGGATTGAGTGTTGAAGACTGAGTATCGAGGATTGAATATTGAGGATTGAGGATTGCGGATTGAGGATTGAGGATTGAGGATTGAGTATTGAAGATTGAGGATTGAGTATTGAGGATTGAAAATTGAGGATTGAGGATTGAGGATTGAGGATTGAGAATTGAGGATTGAGGATTGAGGATTGAAGATTGAGGATTGGGTATTGAGGATTGAAGAATGAGGATTGAGGATTGAGGATTGAGGATTGAGGATTGAGGATTGAGGATTGAGGATTGAGGATTGAGGATTGAAGATTGAGTATTGAGGATTGAAAATAGAGGACTGAGGATTGAGGATTGAGGATTGAGGATTGAACATTGAGGACTGAGTGTTGAGGGTTGAGTGATTAGAATTGATGTTTGTGGATAGAAATTTGAAGATTGCAGATTGAGCATTGAGTAATGAAAGCTGTGGATTGATGATATTCTATTGAGGATTGAGGATTGACAACTGATTGTTGATGAGTGAGGTGTGAAGATTGAGGATTTAGGATTGAGGATTAAGGATTGAGGTTTGAGGACTGAGGATTGAGGATTGAGTATTGAATATTGAGGATTGAGGATTGAAGATTGAGGATTGAGGATTGAGGGTTGTGGATTGAGGACGAGGACTCAGGGTTGAGTATTGACGTTTGAGTTCTGAGGATTGAGGATTGAGGGTTGAGAATTGAGGATTAGGTATTGAGGATTGAAGAATGAGGATTGGGTATTGAGGATTGAAGAATGACGATTGAGGATTGAGGATTGAGGATTGAGGGTTGAAGACTGAGTATCGAGGATTGAATATTGAGGATTGAGGATTGCGGATTGAGGATTGAGGATTGAGGATTGAGGATTGAAGATTGAGGATTGAGTATTGAGTTTTGGGAATTGAGGATTGATTATTGAAGATTGAGTATTGAGGATTGAAGATTGAAGATTGAGGATAGAGGATTGAGGACTGAGGATGAGGGCTGAGGGTTGAAAATTGAGGTTTGAGGACTGAGGACTGAGGATTGAGGATTGGGAATAGAGGATTGAGGATTGAGGATTGAATATTGAGCATTGGGTATTGATGATTGAAGAATGAGGATTGAGGTTTGAGGATTGAGGATTGAGGACCGAGGATTGAGGATTGAAGATTGAGTATTTAGGGTTGAAGACTGACGATTGAGGATTGAGGAGTGAGGATTGAAGATTGAGGATTGAGGATTGAAGATTGATTATTGAGGATCGGAAATTGAGGATTGAGGATTGAGGATTGAGGATTGAGGATTGAGGATTGAGGACTGAGGATTGAAGATTCAGTATTGAGTGTTGAAGGTTGAGAATTGAGGATTGAGGATTGAACATTGAGGACTGAGTCTTGAGGGTTGAGTGATGAGGATTGACGTTTGTGGATAGAGATTTGAAGATTGCAGATTGAGTATTGAGTATAGAAAACTGTTAATTTAGGATATTCTATTGAGGATTGAGGATTGACATCGGATTGTTGAGGACTGAGGTCTGATGATTGAGGATTCAGGATTGAGGATTCAGAATTGAGGTTTGAGGACTGAGGATTGAGGATTGAAGATTGAGTATTGAGGATTGAAAATTGAGGATTGAGGATTGAGAATTAAGGATTGGGGATGAGGGCTGAGTGTTGAGGGTTGACGTTAGAGGACTGAGGACTGAGGGTTGAGGATTGAGAATTGAGGATTGAGGATTGAGGATTGAAGAATGAGGATTGAGGATTGAGGATTGAGGATTGGGGATTGAGGATTGAGGATTGAGGACTGAAGGTTGAGTATTGAGGATTGAAGATTGATGATTGGGGATTGAGGATTGAGGATTGAGGATTGAAGATTGAGGATTGGAGATTGAGTATTGAGGATTGAAGATTGAGGATTGAGGATTGCGGATTGAGGATTGAGGATTGAAGATTGAGGATTGGGGTCTCAGTGTTGAGGGTTGATTGAGGAGAAAGGATGTTTGTGGATAGAGACTTGAAGATTGCAGATTGAGTATTGAGTATTGGAAACTGTGAATTGATGATATTCTATTGAGGATTGAGGATTGACGCCTGATAGTTGAGGTCTGATGTCTATAGATTGTGGATTCAGGGTTGAGGATTCAGGATTGAGGTTTGTGGACTGAGGATTTAGGATTGAGGATTGAGGCTTGAGGATTGAGGATTGAGGATTGAAGATTGAGGATTGAGGATTGAGGATGAGGGCTGAGGGTTGAAGATTGAGGTTTGAGGACTGAGGTCTGAGGATCGAGGATTGAGAGTTGAGGATTGATGATTGAGGATTGAAGATTGAGGATTAGGTATTGAGGATTGAAGAATGAGGATTGGGTATTGAGGATTGAAGAATGAGGATTGAGGATTGAGGACTGAGGATTGAGGATTGAAGACTGAGTATCGAGGATTGAATATTGAGGGTTGAGGATTGAGGATTGAGGATTGAATGTTGAGTATTGATTATGAAGATTGAGTATTGAGGATTGAAGATTGAGGATTGAGGAATGAGGATTGAGGATTGAGGATTGAAGATTGAGGATTGGGGATTGAGGATTGACGATTGAGGATTGAGTATTGAGTTTTGAGAATTGAGGATTGATTATTGAAGATTGAGTATTGAGGATTGAAGATTGAAGATTGAGGATTGAGGATTGTGGACTGAGGATGAGGGCTGAGGGTTGAAGATTGAGGTTTGTGGACTGAGGACTGAGGATTGAGGATTGAGAATAGAGGATTGAGGATTGAGGATTGAAGATTGAGGATTGGGTATTGATAATTGAAGAATGAGGATTGAGGTTTGAGGATTGAGGATTGAGGACCGAGTATTGAGGATTGAAGATTGAGTATTGAGGGTTGAAGACTGACGATTGAGGATTGAGGATTGAGGATTGAGGATTGAAGATTCAGTATTGAGGATTGAAAATTGAGGATTGAGGATTGAGGATTGAGGATTGAGGACTGAGGATTGAAGATTCAGTATTGAGTGTTGAAGGTTGAGAATTGAGGATTGAGGATTCAACATTGAGGACTGAGTATTGAGGGTTGAGTGATGAGGATTGACGTTTGTGGATAGATATTTGAAGATTGCAGATTGAGTATTGAGTATAGAAAACTGTGAATTGAGGATATTCTATTGAGGATTGAGGATTGACATCGGATTGTTGAGGACTGAGGTCTGAAGATTGAGGATTCAGGATTGAGGATTCAGAATTGAGGTTTGAGGACTGAGGATTGAGGATTGAAGATTGAGTATTGAGGATTGAAGATTGTGGATTGAGGATTGAGAATTGAGGATTGGGGATCAGGGCTGAGGGTTGAGGATTGACGTTAGAGGACTGAGGACTGAGGGTTGAGGATTGAGAATTGAGGATTGAGGATTGAGGATTGAAGATTGAGGATTTGGTATTGAGGATTGAAGAATGAGGATTGAGGATTGAGGATTGAGGATTGAAGATTGAGTATTGAGGATTGAAGATTGAGGATTGAGGATTGCCGATTGAGGATTGAGGATTGAAGATTGAGGATTGGGGACTGAGTGTTGAGGGTTGATTGAGGAGAATTGATGTTTGTGGATAGAGTCTTGAAGATTGCAGATTGAGTATTGAGTATTGAAAACTGCGAATTGAGGATATTGTATTGCGGATTGAGGATTGACATCGGATTGTTGAGGACTGAGGGCTGAAGATTGAGGATTCAGGATTGAGTATTCAGAATTGAGGTTTGAGGATTGAGGATTGAGGATTGAGGATTGAGGATTGAGGATTGAGGATTGAGGACTGAAGATTGAGTATTGAGGATTGAAGGTTGATGATTGGGGATTGAGGATTGAGGATTGAGGATTGATGATTGAGGATTGAAGATTGAGTATTGAGGATTGAAGGTTGAGTATTGAGGATTGCGGATTGAGGATTGAGGATTGAAGATTGAGGATTGGGGACTGAGTGTTGAGGGTTGATTGAGGAGAATTGATGTTTGTGGATAGAGCCTTGAAGATTGCAGATTGAGTATTGAGTATTGAAAACTGTGAATTGATGATATTCTATTGAGGATTGAGGATTGACGCCTAATAGTTGAGGTCTGATGTCTGAAGGTTGAGGATTCAGGGTTGAGGATTCAGGATTGAGGTTTGAGGACTGAGGATTTAGGATTGAGGATTGAGGCCTGAGGATTGAGGATTGAGGATTGAGGATTGAAGATTGAGGATTGTGTATTGATGATTGAAGAATGAGGATTAAGGTTTGAGGATTGAGGATTGAGGACCGAGGATCGAGGATTGAAGATTGAGTATTTAGGGTTGAAGACTGACGATTGAGGACTGAGGATTGAGGATTGAAGATTGAGGATTGAGGATTGAAGATTGAGTATTGAGGATTGAAAATTGAGGATTGAGGATTGAGGATTGAGGATTGAGGATTGAGGATTGAGGACTGAGGATTGAAGATTCAGTATTGAGTGTTGAAGGTTGAGAATTGAGGATTGAGGATTGAACATTGAGGACTGAGTGTTCAGGGTTGAGTGATGAGGATTGACGTTTGTGGATAGAAATTTGAAGATTGCAGATTGAGTATTGAGTATAGAAAACTGTGAATTGAGGATATTCTATTGAGGATTGAGGATTGACATCGGATTGTTGAGGACTGAGGTCTGAAGATTGAGGATTCAGGATTGAGGATTCAGAATTGAGGTTTGAGGACTGAGGATTGAGGATTGAAGATTGAGTATTGAGGATTGAAAATTGAGGATTGAGGATTGAGAATTAAGGATTGGGGATGAGGGCTGAGTGTTGAGGGTTGACGTTAGAGGACTGAGGACTGAGGGTTGAGGATTGAGAATTGAGGATTGAGGATTGAGGACTGAAGATTGAGTATTGAGTATTGAAGATTGATGATTGGGGATTGAGGGTTGAGGATTGAGGATTGAAGATTGAGGATTGAAGATTGAGTATTGAGGATTGAAGGTTGAGGATTGAGGATTGCGGATTGAGGATTGAGGATTGAAGATTGAGGATTGGGGTCTCAGTGTTGAGGGTTGATTGAGGAGAAAGGATGTTCGTGGATAGAGACTTGAAGATTGCAGATTGAGTATTGAGTATTGGAAACTGTGAATTGATGATATTCTATTGAGGATTGAGGATTGACGCCTGATAGTTGAGGTCTGATGTCTGAAGATTGAGGATTCAGGGTTGAGGATTCAGGATTGAGGTTTGTGGACTGAGGATTTAGGATTGAGGATTGAGGCTTGAGGACTGAGGATTGAGGATTGAAGATTGAGGATTGGGGATTGAGGATTGACGATTGTGGATTGAGTATTGAGTTTTGAGAATTGAGGATTGATTATTGAAGATTGAGTATTGAGGATTGAAGATTGAAGATTGAGGATTGAGGATTGTGGACTGAGGATGAGGGCTGAGGGTTGAAGATTGAGGTTTGTGGACTGAGGACTGAGGATTGAGGATTGAGAATAGAGGATTGAGGATTGAGGATTGATGATTGAGGATTGGGTATTGATGATTGAAGAATGAGGATTGAGCATTGAGGACTGAGGATTGAGGATTGAGGATTGTGCATTGAAGACTGAGTATTGAGGATTGTAGGTTGAGGATTGTGGATTGAGGATTGAGAATTGAGGATTGAATATTGAGAATTGGGGACTGAGTGTTGAGGGTTGAGTGATGAGAATTGATGTTTGTGGATAGAGATTTGAAGATTGCAGATTGAGTATTGAGTAATGAAAACTGTGAATTGATGATATTCGATTGAGGATTGAGGATAGACAACTGATTGTTGAGGACTGAGGACTGAGGATTGAGGATTGGGAACAGAGGATTGAGGATTGAAGTTTGAATATTGAGGATTGGGTATTGATGATTGAAGAATGAGGATTGAGGTTTGAGGATTGAGGATTGAGGACCGAGTATTGAGGATTGAAGATTGAGTATTGAGTGTTGAAGACTGACGATTGAGGATTGAGGATTGAGGATTGAGGATTGAGGATTGAAGATTGAGTATTGAGGATTGAAAATTGAGGATTGAGGATTGAGGATTGAGGATTGAGGATTGAGGATTGAGGATTGAGGACTGAGGATTGAAGATTCAGTATTGAGTGTTGAAGGTTGAGAATTGAGGATTGAGGATTGAACACTGAGGACTGAGTGCTGAGGGTTGAGTGATGTGGATTGACGTTTGTGGATAGATATTTGATGATTGCAGATTGAGTATTGAGTATAGAAAACTGTGAATTGAGGATATTCTATTGCGGATTGAGGATTGACATCGGATTGTTGAGGACTGAGGTCTGAAGATTGAGGATTCAGGATTGAGGATTCAGAATTGAGGTTTGAGGACTGAGGATTGAGGATTGAAGATTGAGTATAGAGGATTGAAGATTGAGGATTGAGGATTGAGAATTGAGGATTGGGGATGAGGGCTGAGGGTTGAGGATTGACGTTAGAGGACTGAGGACTGAGGGTTGAGGATTGAGAATTGAGGATTGAGGATTGAGGATTGAAGATTGAGGATTTGGTGTTGAGGATTGAAGAATGAGGATTGAGGATTGAGGATTGAGGATTGAGGATTGAGGATTGAGGATTGAGGATTGAGGACTGAAGATTGAGTATTGAGGATTGAAGATTGATGATTGGGGATTGAGGATTGAGGATTGAGGATTGAAGATTGAGGATTGAAGATTGTGTATTGAGGATTGAAGATTGAGGATTGAGGATTGCGGATTGAGGATTGAGGATTGAAGATTGAGGATTGGGGACTGAGTGTTGAGGGTTGATTGAGGAGAATTGATGTTTGTGGATATAGACTTGAAGATTGCAGATTGAGTATTGAGTATTGAAAACTGTGAATTGATGATATTCTATTGAGGATTGAGGATTGACTACTGATAGTTGAGGTCTGATGTCTGAAGGTTGAGGATTCAGGGTTGGGGATTCAGGATTGAGGTTTGAGGACTGAGGATTTAGGATTGAGGATTGAGGCCTGAGGATTGAGGATTGAGGATTGAGGACTGAAGATTGAGGATTTGGTATTGAGGATTGAAGAATGAGGATTGAGGATTGAGGATTGAGGATTGAGGATTGAAGATTGAGGATTGAAGATTGAGTATTGAGGATTGAAGATTGAGGATTGAGGTTTGCGGATTGAGGATTGAGGATTGAAGATTGAGGATTGGGGACTGAGTGTTGAGGGTTGATTGAGGAGAATTGATGATTGTGGATAGAGACTTGAAGATTGCAGATTGAGTATTGAGTATTGAAAGCTGCGAATTGAGGATGTTGTATTGAGGATTGAGGATTGACATCGGATTGTTGAGGACTGAGGGCTGAAGATTGAGGATTCAGGATTGAGGATTCAGAATTGAGGTTTGAGGACTGAGGATTGAGGATTGAAGATTGAGTATTGAGGATTGAAGATTGAGGATTGAGGATTGAGAATTGAGTATTGGGGATGAGGGCTGAGGGTTGAGGATTGACGTTAGAGGACTGAGGACTGAGGGTTGAGGATTGAGAATTGAGGATTGAGGATTGAGGATTGAAGATTGAGGATTGGGTATTGAGGATTGAAGAATGAGGATTGAGGATTGAGGATTGAGGATTGAGGATTGAGGATTGAGGACTGAGGATTGAAGATTCAGTATTGAGTGTTGAAGGTTGAGAATTGAGGATTGAGGATTGAACATTGAGGACTGAGTGTTGAGGGTTGAGTGATGAGGATTGACGTTTGTGGATAGAGATTTGAAGATTGCAGATTGAGTATTGAGTATAGAAAACTGTGAATTGAGGATATTCTATTGAGGATTGAGGATTGACATCGGATTGTTGAGGACTGAGGTCTGAAGATTGAGGATTCAGGATTGAGGATTCAGAATTGAGGTTTGAGGACTGAGGATTGAGGATTGAAGATTGAGTATTGAGGATTGAAAATTGAGGATTGAGGATTGAGAATTAATGATTGGGGATGAGGGCTGAGTGTTGAGGGTTGACGTTAGAAGACTGAGGACTGAGGGTTGAGGATTGAGAATTGAGGATTGAGGATTGAGGATTGAAGTTTGAGGATTGGGTATTGAGGATTGAAGAATGAGGATTGAGGATTGAGGATTGAGGATTGAGGATTGAGGATTGAGGATTGTGGACTGAAGATTGAGTATTGAGTATTAAAGATTAATGATTGGGGATTGAGGATTGAGGATTGAGGATAGAAGATTGAGGATTGAAGATTGAGTATTGAAGATTGAAGGTTGAGGATTGAGGATTGCGGATTGAGGATTGAGGATTGAAGATTGAGGATTGGGGTCTCAGTGTTGAGGGTTGATTGAGGAGAAAGGATGTTTGTGGATAGAGACTTGAAGATTGCAGATTGAGTATTGAGTATTGGAAACTGTGAATTGATGATATTCTATTGAGGATTGAGGATTGACGCCTGATAGTTGAGGTCTGATGTCTGAAGATTGAGGATTCAGGGTTGAGGATTCAGGATTGAGGTTTGTGGACTGAGGATTTAGGATTGAGGATTGAGGCTTGAGGATTGAGGATTGAGGATTGAAGATTGAGGATTGAGGATTGAGGATGAGGGCTGAGGGTTGAAGATTGAGGTTTGAGGACTGATGTCTGAGGATCGAGGATTGAGAGTTGAGGATTGAGGATTGAGGATTGAAGATTGAGGATTAGGAATTGAGGATTGAAGAATGAGGATTGGGTATTGAGGATTGAAGAATGAGGATTGAGGATTGAGGATTGAGGATTGAGGATTGAAGACTGAGTACCGAGGATTGAATATTGAGGATTGAGGATTGAGGATTGAGGATTGAATGTTGAGGATTGATTATGAAGATTGAGTATTGAGTATTGAAGATTGAGGATTCAGGAATGAGGATTGAGGATTGAGGATTGAAGATTCAGGATTGGGGATTGAGGATTGACGATTGAGGATTGAGTATTGAGTTTTGAGAATTGAGGATTGATTATTGAAGATTGAGTATTGAGGATTGAAGATTGAAGGTTGAGGATTGAGGATTGTGGAGTGAGGATGAGGGCTGAGGGTTGAAGATTGAGGTTTGTGGACTGAGGACTGAGGATTGAGGATTGAGAATAGAGGATTGAGGATTGAGGATTGACGATTGAGGATTGGGTATTGATGATTGAGGATTGAGAATTGCGGATTGAGGATTGAGGATTGAAGATTGAGGATTGGGGACTGAGTGTTGAGGTTTGATTGAGGAGAATTGATGTTTGTGGATAGAGACTTGAAGATTGCAGATTGAGTATTGAGTATTGAAAACTGCGAATTGAGGATATTGTATTGAGGATTGAGGATTGACATCGGATTGTTGAGGACTGAGGGCTGAAGATTGAGGATTCAGGATTGAGGATTCAGAATTGAGGTTTGAGGACTGAGGATTAAGGATTGAAGATTGAGTATTGAGGATTGAAGATTGAGGATTGAGGATTGAGAATTGAGTATTGGGGATGAGGGCTGACGGTTGAGGATTGACGTTAGAGGACTGAGGACTGAGGGTTGAGGATTGAGAATTGAGGATTGGGGATTGAGGATTGAAGATTGAGGATTGGGTATTGAGGATTGAAGAATGAGGATTGAGGATTGAGGATTGAGGATTGAGGATTGAGGATTGAGGATTGAGGACTGAAGATTGAGTATTGAGGATTGAACGTTGATGATTGGGGATTGAGGATTGAGGATTGAGGATTGAAGATTGAGGATTGAAGATTGAGTATTGAGGATTGAAGATTGAGTATTGAGGATTGCGGATTGAAGATTGAGGATTGAAGATTGAGGATTGGGGACTGAGTGTTGAGGGTTGATTGAGGAGAATTGATGTTTGTGGATAGAGCCTTGAAGATTGCAGATTGAGTATTGAGTATTGAAAACTGTGAATTGATGGTATTCTATTGAGGATTGAGGATTGACGCCTGATAGTTGAGGTCTGATGTCTGAAGGTTGAGGATTCAGAGTTGAGGATTCAGGATTGAGGTTAGAGGACTGAGGATTTAGGATTGAGGATTGACGCCTGAGGATTGAGGATTGACGATTGAGGATTGAAGATTGAGGATTGTGTATTGATGATTGAAGAATGAGGATTGAGGTTTGAGGATTTAGGATTGAGGACCGAGGATTGAGGATTGAAGATTGAGTATTTAGGGTTGAAGACTGACGATTGAGGATTGAGGATTGAGGATTGAAGATTGGGGATTGAGGATTGAAGATTGAGTATTGAGGATTGAAAATTGAGGATTGAGGATTGAGGATTGAGGATTGAGGATTGAGGATTGAGGACTGAGGATTGAAGATTCAGTATTGAGTGTTGAAGGTTGAGAATTGAAGATTGAAGATTGAACATTGAGGACTGAGTGTTGAGGGTTGAGTGATGAGGATTGACGTTTGTGGATAGAGATTTGAAGATTGCAGATTGAGTATTGAGTATAGAAAACTGTGAATTGAGGATATTCTATTGAGGATTGAGGATTGACATCGGATTGTTGAGGACTGAGGTCTGAAGATGGAGGATTCAGGATTGAGGTTTCGGAATTGAGGTTTGAGGACTGAGGATTGAGGATTGAAGATTGAGTATTGAGGATTGAAAATTGAGGATTGAGGATTGAGGATTAAGGATTGGGGATGAGGGCTGAGTGTTGAGGGTTGACGTTAGAGGACTGAGGACTGAGGGTTGTGGATTGAGAATTGAGGATTGAGGATTGAGGATTGAAGATTGAGGATTGGGTATTGAGGATTGAAGAATGAGGATTGAGGATTGAGGATTGAGGATTGAGGATTGAGGATTGAGGATTGAGGACTGAAGATTGAGTATTGAGTATTGAAGATTGATGATTGGGGATTGAGGATTGAGGATTGAGGATTGAAGATTGGGGATTGAAGATTGAGTATTGAGGATTGAAGGTTGAGGATTGAGGATTGCGGATTGAGGATTGAGGATTGAAGATTGAGGATTGGGGTCTCAGTGTTGAGGGTTGATTGAGGAGAAAGGATGTTTGTGGATAGAGACTTGAAGATCGCAGATTGAGTATTGAGTATAGGAAACTGTGAATTGATGATATTCTATTGAGGATTGAGGATTGACGCCTGATAGTTGAGGTCTGATGTCTGAAGATTGAGGATTCAGGGTTGAGGATTCAGGATTGAGGTTTGTGGACTGAGGATTTAGGATTGAGGATTGAGGCTTGAGGATTGAGGATTGAGGATTGAAGATTGAGGATTGAGGATTGAGGATGAGGGCTGAGGGTTGAAGATTGAGGTTTGAGGACTGAGGTCTGAGGATCGAGGATTGAGAGTTGAGGATTGAGGATTGAGGATTGAAGATTGAGGATTAGGTATTGAGGATTGAAGAATGAGGATTGGGTATTGAGGATTGAAGAATGAGGATTGAGGATTGAGGAATGAGGATTGAGGATTGAAGACTGAGTATCGAGGATTGAATATTGAGGATTGAGGATTGAGGATTGAGGATTGAATGTTGAGGATTGATTATGAAGATTGAGTATTGAGTATTGAAGATTGAGGATTGAGGAATGAGGATTGAGGATTGAGGATTGAAGATTGAGGATTGGGGATTGAGGATTGACGATTGAGGATTGAGTATTGAGTTTTGAGAATTGAGGATTGATTATTGAAGATTGAGTATTGAGGATTGAAGATTGAAGATTGAGGATTGAGGATTGTGGACTGAGGATGAGGGTTGAGGGTTGAAGATTGAGGTTTGTGGACTGAGGACTGAGGATTGAGGATTGAGAATAGAGGATTGAGGATTGAGGATTGAAGATTGAGGATTGGGTATTGATGATTGAAGAATGAGGATTGAGCATTGAGGATTGAGGATTGAGGATTGAGGATTGATCATTGAAGACTGAGTATTGAGGATTGTAGGTTGAGGATTGTGGATTGAGGATTGAGAATTGAGGTTTGAATATTGAGGATTGGGGACTGAGTGTTGAGGGTTGAGTGATGAGAATTGATGTTTGTGGATAGAGATTTGAAGATTGCAGATTGAGTATTGAGTAATGAAAACTGTGAATTGATGATATTCTATTGAGGATTGAGGATAGACAACTGATTGTTGAGGAGTGAGGGCTGAAGATGGAGGATTCAGGATTGAGGATTGAGTATTGAGTTTTGAGAATTGAGGATTGATTGTTGAAGATTGAGTATTGAGGATTGAAGATTGAAGATTGAGGATTGAGGATTGAGGACTGAGGATGAGGGCTGAGGGTTGAAGATTGAGGTTTGAGGACTGAGGACTGAGGATTGAGGATTGGGAATAGAAGATTGAGGATTGAAGTTTGAATATTGAGGATTGGGTATTGATGATTGAAGAATGAGGATTGAGGTTTGAGGATTGAGGATTGAGGACCGAGTATTGAGGATTGAAGATTGAGTATTGAGGGTTGAAGACTGACGACTGAGGATTGAGGATTGAGGATTGAGGATTGAGGATTGAAGATTGAGTATTGAGGATTGAAAATTGAGGATTGAGGATTGAGGATTGAGGATTGAGGATTGAGGATTGAGGACTGAGGATTGAAGATTCAGTATTGAGTGTTGAAGGTTGAGAATTGAGGATTGAGGATTGAACATTGAGGACTGAGTGCTGAGGGTTGAGTGATGAGGATTGACGTTTGTGGATAGATATTTGATGATTCCAGATTGAGTATTGAGTATAGAAAACTGTGAATTGAGGATATTCTATTGAGGATTGAGGATTGACATCGGATTGTTGAGGACTGAGGTCTGAAGATTGAGGATTCAGGATTGAGGATTCAGAATTGAGGTTTGAGGACTGAGGATTGAGGATTGAAGATTGAGTATAGAGGATTGACGATTGAGGATTGAGGATTGAGGATTGAGAATTGAGGATTGGGGATGAGGGCTGAGGGTTGAGGATTGACGTTAGAGGACTGAGGACTGAGGGTTGAGGATTGAGAATTGAGGATTGAGGATTGAGGATTGAAGATTGAGGATTTGGTATTGAGGATTGAAGAATGAGGATTGAGGATTGAGGATTGAGGATTGAGGTTTGAGGATTGAGGATTGAGGATTGAGGACTGAAGATTGAGTATTGAGGATTGAAGATTGATGATTGGGGATTGAGTATTGAGGATTGAGGATTGAAGATTGAGGATTGAAGATTGAGTATTGAGGATTGAAGATTGAGGATTGAGGATTGCGGATTGAGAATTGAGGATTGAAGATTGAGGATTGGGGACTGAGTGTTGAGGGTTGATTGAGGAGAATTGATGTTTGTGGATATAGACTTGAAGATTGCAGATTGAGTATTGAGTATTGAAAACTGCGAATTGAGGATATTCTATTGAGGATTGAGGATTGACATCGGATTGTTGAGGACTGAGGGCTGAAGATTGAGGATTCAGGATTGAGGATTCAGAATTGAGGTTTGAGGACTGAGGATTGAGGATTGAAGATTGAGTATTGAGGATTGAAGATTGAGGATTGAGGATTGAGAATTGAGGATTGGGGATGAGGGCTGAGGGTTGAGGATTGACGTTAGAGGACTGAGGACTGATGGTTGAGGATTGAGAATTGAGGATTTAGGATTGAGGATTGAGGATTGAAGATTGAGGTTTGGGTATTGAGGATTGAAGAATGAGGATTGAGGATTGAGGATTGAGGATTGAGGATTGAGGATTGAGGATTGAGGACTGAAGATTGAGTATTGAGGATTGAAGATTGATGATTGGGGATTGAGGATTGGGGATTGAGGATTGAAGATTGAGTATTGAAGATTGAGTATTGAGGATTGAAGATTGAGGATTGAGGATTGCGGATTGAGGATTGAGGATTGAAGATTGAGTATTGAGGATTGAAGATTGAGGATTGAGGATTGAGAATTGAGGATTGGGGATTGTGGACTGAAGATTGAGTATTGAGTATTAAAGATTAATGATTGGGGATTGAGGATTGAGGATTGAGGATAGAAGATTGAGGATTGAAGATTGAGTATTGAAAATTGAAGGTTGAGGATTGAGGATTGCGGATTGAGGATTGAGGATTGAAGATTGAGGATTGGGGTCTCAGTGTTGAGGGTTGATTGAGGAGAAAGGATGTTTGTGGATAGAGACTTGAAGATTGCAGATTGAGTATTGAGTATTGGAAACTGTGAATTGATGATATTCTATTGAGGATTGAGGATTGACGCCTGATAGTTGAGGTCTGATGTCTGAAGATTGAGGATTCAGGGTTGAGGATTCAGGATTGAGGTTTGTGGACTGAGGATTTAGGATTGAGGATTGAGGCTTGAGGATTGAGGATTGAGGATTGAAGATTGAGGATTGAGGATTGAGGATGAGGGCTGAGGGTTGAAGATTGAGGTTTGAGGACTGATGTCTGAGGATCGAGGATTGAGAGTTGAGGATTGAGGATTGAGGATTGAAGATTGAGGATTAGGTATTGAGGATTGAAGAATGAGGATTGGGTATTGAGGATTGAAGAATGAGGATTGAGGATTGAGGATTGAGGATTGAGGATTGAAGACTGAGTACCGAGGATTGAATATTGAGGATTGAGGATTGAGGATTGAGGATTGAATGTTGAGGATTGATTATGAAGATTGAGTATTGAGTATTGAAGATTGAGGATTGAGGAATGAGGATTGAGGATTGAGGATTGAAGATTCAGGATTGGGGATTGAGGATTGACGATTGAGGATTGAGTATTGAGTTTTGAGAATTGAGGATTGATTATTGAAGATTGAGTATTGAGGATTGAAGATTGAAGGTTGAGGATTGAGGATTGTGGAGTGAGGATGAGGGCTGAGGGTTGAAGATTGAGGTTTGTGGACTGAGGACTGAGGATTGAGGATTGAGAATAGAGGATTGAGGATTGAGGATTGACGATTGAGGATTGGGTATTGATGATTGAGGATTGAGGATTGCGGATTGAGGATTGAGGATTGAAGATTGAGGATTGGGGACTGAGTGTTGAGGTTTGATTGAGGAGAATTGATGTTTGTGGATAGAGACTTGAAGATTGCAGATTGAGTATTGAGTATTGAAAACTGCGAATTAAGGATATTGTATTGAGGATTGAGGATTGACATCGGATTGTTGAGGACTGAGGGCTGAAGATTGAGGATTCAGGATTGAGGATTCAGAATTGAGGTTTGAGGACTGAGGATTAAGGATTGAAGATTGAGTATTGAGGATTGAAGATTGAGGATCGAGGATTGAGAATTGAGTATTGGGGATGAGGGCTGAGGGTTGAGGATTGACGTTAGAGGACTGAGGACTGAGGGTTGAGGATTGAGAATTGAGGATTGGGGATTGAGGATTGAAGATTGAGGATTGGGTATTGAGGATTGAAGAATGAGGATTGAGGATTGAGGATTGAGGATTGAGGATTGAGGATTGAGGATTGAGGACTGAAGATTGAGTATTGAGGATTGAACGTTGATGATTGGGGATTGAGGATTGAGGATTGAGGATTGAAGATTGAGGATTGAAGATTGAGTATTGAGGATTGAAGATTGAGTATTGAGGATTGCGGATTGAGGATTGAGGATTGAAGATTGAGGATTGGGGACTGAGTGTTGAGGGTTGATTGAGGAGAATTGATGTTTGTGGATAGAGCCTTGAAGATTGCAGATTGAGTATTGAGTATTGAAAACTGTGAATTGATGGTATTCTATTGAGGATTGAGGATTGACGCCTGATAGTTGAGGTCTGATGTCTGAAGGTTGAGGATTCAGAGTTGAGGATTCAGGATTGAGGTTAGAGGACTGAGGATTTAGGATTGAGGATTGACGCCTGAGGATTGAGGATTGACGATTGAGGATTGAAGATTGAGGATTGTGTATTGATGATTGAAGAATGAGGATTGAGGTTTGAGGATTTAGGATTGAGGACCGAGGATTGAGGATTGAAGATTGAGTATTTAGGGTTGAAGACTGACGATTGAGGATTGAGGATTGAGGATTGAAGATTGGGGATTGAGGATTGAAGATTGAGTATTGAGGATTGAAAATTGAGGATTGAGGATTGAGGATTGAGGATTGAGGATTGAGGATTGAGGACTGAGGATTGAAGATTCAGTATTGAGTGTTGAAGGTTGAGAATTGAAGATTGAAGATTGAACATTGAGGACTGAGTGTTGAGGGTTGAGTGATGAGGATTGACGTTTGTGGATAGAGATTTGAAGATTGCAGATTGAGTATTGAGTATAGAAAACTGTGAATTGAGGATATTCTATTGAGGATTGAGGATTGACATCGGATTGTTGAGGACTGAGGTCTGAAGATGGAGGATTCAGGATTGAGGTTTCGGAATTGAGGTTTGAGGACTGAGGATTGAGGATTGAAGATTGAGTATTGAGGATTGAAAATTGAGGATTGAGGATTGAGGATTAAGGATTGGGGATGAGGGCTGAGTGTTGAGGGTTGACGTTAGAGGACTGAGGACTGAGGGTTGAGGATTGAGAATTGAGGATTGAGGATTGAGGATTGAAGATTGAGGATTGGGTATTGAGGATTGAAGAATGAGGATTGAGGATTGAGGATTGAGGATTGAGGATTGAGGATTGAGGATTGAGGACTGAAGATTGAGTATTGAGTATTGAAGATTGATGATTGGGGATTGAGGATTGAGGATTGAGGATTGAAGATTGGGGATTGAAGATTGAGTATTGAGGATTGAAGGTTGAGGATTGAGGATTGCGGATTGCGGATTGAGGATTGAAGATTGAGGATTGGGGTCTCAGTGTTGAGGGTTGATTGAGGAGAAAGGATGTTTGTGGATAGAGACTTGAAGATCGCAGATTGAGTATTGAGTATAGGAAACTGTGAATTGATGATATTCTATTGAGGATTGAGGATTGACGCCTGATAGTTGAGGTCTGATGTCTGAAGATTGAGGATTCAGGGTTGAGGATTCAGGATTGAGGTTTGTGGACTGAGGATTTAGGATTGAGGATTGAGGCTTGAGGATTGAGGATTGAGGATTGAAGATTGAGGATTGAGGATTGAGGATGAGGGCTGAGGGTTGAAGATTGAGGTTTGAGGACTGAGGTCTGAGGATCGAGGATTGAGAGTTGAGGATTGAGGATTGAGGATTGAAGATTGAGGATTAGGTATTGAGGATTGAAGAATGAGGATTGGGTATTGAGGATTGAAGAATGAGGATTGAGGATTGAGGAATGAGGATTGAGGATTGAAGACTGAGTATCGAGGATTGAATATTGAGGATTGAGGATTGAGGATTGAGGATTGAATGTTGAGGATTGATTATGAAGATTGAGTATTGAGTATTGAAGATTGAGGATTGAGGAATGAGGATTGAGGATTGAGGATTGAAGATTGAGGATTGAGGATTGAGGATTGACGATTGAGGATTGAGTATTGAGTTTTGAGAATTGAGGATTGATTATTGAAGATTGAGTATTGAGGATTGAAGATTGAAGATTGAGGATTGAGGATTGTGGACTGAGGATGAGGGTTGAGGGTTGAAGATTGAGGTTTGTGGACTGAGGACTGAGGATTGAGGATTGAGAATAGAGGATTGAGGATTGAGGATTGAAGATTGAGGATTGGGTATTGATGATTGAAGAATGAGGATTGAGCATTGAGGATTGAGGATTGAGGATTGAGGATTGATCATTGAAGACTGAGTATTGAGGATTGTAGGTTGAGGATTGTGGATTGAGGATTGAGAATTGAGGTTTGAATATTGAGGATTGGGGACTGAGTGTTGAGGGTTGAGTGATGAGAATTGATGTTTGCGGATAGAGATTTGAAGATTGCAGATTGAGTATTGAGTAATGAAAACTGTGAATTGATGATATTCTATTGAGGATTGAGGATAGACAACTGATTGTTGAGGAGTGAGGGCTGAAGATGGAGGATTCAGGATTGAGGATTGAGTATTGAGTTTTGAGAATTGAGGATTGATTGTTGAAGATTGAGTATTGAGGATTGAAGATTGAAGATTGAGGATTGAGGATTGAGGACTGAGGATGAGGGCTGAGGGTTGAAGATTGAGGTTTGAGGACTGAGGACTGAGGATTGAGGATTGGGAATAGAAGATTGAGGATTGAAGTTTGAATATTGAGGATTGGGTATTGATGATTGAAGAATGAGGATTGAGGTTTGAGGATTGAGGATTGAGGACCGAGTATTGAGGATTGAAGATTGAGTATTGAGTGTTGAAGACTGACGACTGAGGATTGAGGATTGAGGATTGAGGATTGAGGATTGAAGATTGAGTATTGAGGATTGAAAATTGAGGATTGAGGATTGAGGATTGAGGATTGAGGATTGAGGATTGAGGACTGAGGATTGAAGATTCAGTATTGAGTGTTGAAGGTTGAGAATTGAAGATTGAAGATTGAACATTGAGGACTGAGTGTTGAGGGTTGAGTGATGAGGATTGACGTTTGTGGATAGAGATTAGAAGATTGCAGATTGAGTATTGAGTATAGAAAACTGTGAATTGAGGATATTCTATTGAGGATTGTGGATTGACATCGGATTGTTGAGGACTGAGGTCTGAAGATTGAGGATTCAGGATTGAGGATTCAGAATTGAGGTTTGAGGACTGAGGATTGAGGATTGAAGATTGAGTATAGAGGATTGACGATTGAGGATTGAGGATTGAGGATTGAGAATTGAGGATTGGGGATGAGGGCTGAGGGTTGAGGATTGACGTTAGAGGACTGAGGACTGAGGGTTGAGGATTGAGAATTGAGGATTGAGGATTGAGGATTGAAGATTGAGGATTTGGTATTGAGGATTGAAGAATGAGGATTGAGGATTGAGGATTGAGGATTGAGGTTTGAGGATTGAGGATTGAGGATTGAGGACTGAAGATTGAGTATTGAGGATTGAAGATTGATGATTGGGGATTGAGGATTGAGGATTGAGGATTGAAGATTGAGGATTGAAGATTGAGTATTGAGGATTGAAGATTGAGGATTGAGGATTGCGGATTGAGAATTGAGGATTGAAGATTGAGGATTGGGGACTGAGTGTTGAGGGTTGATTGAGGAGAATTGATGTTTGTGGATATAGACTTGAAGATTGCAGATTGAGTATTGAGTATTGAAAACTGCGAATTGAGGATATTCTATTGAGGATTGAGGATTGACATCGGATTGTTGAGGACTGAGGGCTGAAGATTGAGGATTCTGGATTGAGGATTCAGAATTGAGGTTTGAGGACTGAGGATTGAGGATTGAAGATTGAGTATTGAGGATTGAAGATTGAGGATTGAGGATTGAGAATTGAGGATTGGGGATGAGGGCTGAGGGTTGAGGATTGACGTTAGAGGACTGAGGACTGATGGTTGAGGATTGAGAATTGAGGATTTAGAATTGAGGATTGAGGATTGAAGATTGAGGTTTGGGTATTGAGGATTGAAGAATGAGGATTGAGGATTGAGGATTGAGGATTGAGGATTGAGGATTGAGGATTGAGGACTGAAGATTGAGTATTGAGGATTGAAGATTGATGATTGGGGATTGAGGATTGGGGATTGAGGATTGAAGATTGAGTATTGAAGATTGAGTATTGAGGATTGAAGGTTGAGGATTGGGTATTGAGGATTGAAGAATGAGGATTGAGGATTGAGGATTGAGGATTGAGGATTGAGGATTGAGGATTGAGGACTGAAGATTGAGTATTGAGGATTGAAGATTGATGATTGGGGATTGAGGATTGAGGATTGAGGATTGAAGATTGAGGATTGAAGATTGAGTATTGAGGATTGAAGATTGAGGATTGAGGATTGCGGATTGAGGATTGAGGATTGAAGATTGAGGATTGGGTATTGAGGATTGAAGAATGAGTATTGAGGATTGAGGATTGAGGATTGAGGATTGAAGATTGAGGATTGGGGACTGAGTGTTGAGGGTTGATTGAGGAGAATTGATGTTTGTGGATAGAGACTTGAAGATTGCAGATTGAGTATTGAGTATTGAAAGCTGCGAATTGAGGATGTTGTATTGAGGATTGAGGATTGACATCGGATTGTTGAGGACTGAGGGCTGAAGATTGAGGATTCAGGATTGAGGATTCAGAATTGAGGTTTGAGGACTGAGGATTGAGGATTGAAGATTGAGTATTGAGGATTGAAGATTGAGGATTGAGGATTGAGAATTGAGTATTGGGGATGAGGGCTGAGGGTTGAGGATTGACGTTAGAGGACTGAGGACTGAGGGTTGAGGATTGAGAATTGAGGATTGAGGATTGAGGATTGAAGATTGAGGATTGGGTATTGAGGATTGAAGAATGAGGATTGAGGATTGAGGATTGAGGATTGAGGATTGAGGACTGAGGATTGAAGATTCAGTATTGAGTGTTGAAGGTTGAGAATTGAGGATTGAGGATTGAACATTGAGGACTGAGTGTTGAGGGTTGAGTGATGAGGATTGACGTTTGTGGATAGAGATTTGAAGATTGCAGATTGAGTATTGAGTATAGAAAACTGTGAATTGAGGATATTCTATTGAGGATTGAGGATTGACATCGGATTGTTGAGGACTGAGGTCTGAAGATTGAGGATTCAGGATTGAGGATTCAGAATTGAGGTTTGAGGACTGAGGATTGAGGATTGAAGATTGAGTATTGAGGATTGAAAATTGAGGATTGAGAATTGAGAATTAAGGATTGGGGATGAGGGCTGAGTGTTGAGGGTTGACGTTAGAAGACTGAGGACTGAGGGTTGAGGATTGAGAATTGAGGATTGAGGATTGAGGATTGAAGTTTGAGGATTGGGTATTGAGGATTGAAGAATGAGGATTGAGGATTGAGGATTGAGGATTGAGGATTGAGGATTGTGGACTGAAGATTGAGTATTGAGTATTAAAGATTAATGATTGGGGATTGAGGATTGAGGATTGAGGATAGAAGATTGAGGATTGAAGATTGAGTATTCAAGATTGAAGGTTGAGGATTGAGGATTGCGGATTGAGGATTGAGGATTGAAGATTGAGGATTGGGGTCTCAGTGTTGAGGGTTGATTGAGGAGAAAGGATGTTTGTGGATAGAGACTTGAAGATTGCAGATTGAGTATTGAGTATTGGAAACTGTGAATTGATGATATTCTATTGAGGATTGAGGATTGACGCCTGATAGTTGAGGTCTGATGTCTGAAGATTGAGGATTCAGGGTTGAGGATTCAGGATTGAGGTTTGTGGACTGAGGATTTAGGATTGAGGATTGAGGCTTGAGGATTGAGGATTGAGGATTGAAGATTGAGGATTGAGGATTGAGGATGAGGGCTGAGGGTTGAAGATTGAGGTTTGAGGACTGATGTCTGAGGATCGAGGATTGAGAGTTGAGGATTGAGGATTGAGGATTGAAGATTGAGGATTAGGTATTGAGGATTGAAGAATGAGGATTGGGTATTGAGGATTGAAGAATGAGGATTGAGGATTGAGGATTGAGGATTGAGGATTGAAGACTGAGTACCGAGGATTGAATATTGAGGATTGAGGATTGAGGATTGAGGATTGAATGTTGAGGATTGATTATGAAGATTGAGTATTGAGTATTGAAGATTGAGGATTGAGGAATGAGGATTGAGGATTGAGGATTGAAGATTCAGGATTGGGGATTGAGGATTGACGATTGAGGATTGAGTATTGAGTTTTGAGAATTGAGGATTGATTATTGAAGATTGAGTATTGAGGATTGAAGATTGAAGGTTGAGGATTGAGGATTGTGGACTGAGGATGAGGGCTGAGGGTTGAAGATTGAGGTTTGTGGACTGAGGACTGAGGATTGAGGATTGAGAATAGAGGATTGAGGATTGAGGATTGACGATTGAGGATTGGGTATTGATGATTGAGGATTGAGGATTGCGGATTGAGGATTGAGGATTGAAGATTGAGGATTGGGGACTGAGTGTTGAGGTTTGATTGAGGAGAATTGATGTTTGTGGATAGAGACTTGAAGATTGCAGATTGAGTATTGAGTATTGAAAACTGCGAATTCAGGATATTGTATTGAGGATTGAGGATTGACATCGGATTGTTGAGGACTGAGGGCTGAAGATTGAGGATTCAGGATTGAGGATTCAGAATTGAGGTTTGAGGACTGAGGATTAAGGATTGAAGATTGAGTATTGAGGATTGAAGATTGAGGATTGAGGATTGAGAATTGAGTATTGGGGATGAGGGCTGAGGGTTGAGGATTGACGTTAGAGGACTGAGGACTGAGGGTTGAGGATTGAGAATTGAGGATTGGGGATTGAGGATTGAAGATTGAGGATTGGGTATTGAGGATTGAAGAATGAGGATTGAGGATTGTGGACTGAAGATTGAGTATTGAGTATTAAAGATTAATGATTGGGGATTGAGGATTGAGGATTGAGGATAGAAGATTGAGGATTGAAGATTGAGTATTGAGGATTGAAGGTTGAGGATTGAGGATTGCGGATTGAGGATTGAGGATTGAAGATTGAGGATTGGGGTCTCAGTGTTGAGGGTTGATTGAGGAGAAAGGATGTTTGTGGATAGAGACTTGAAGATCGCAGATTGAGTATTGAGTATAGGAAACTGTGAATTGATGATATTCTATTGAGGATTGAGGATTGACGCCTGATAGTTGAGGTCTGATGTCTGAAGATTGAGGATTCAGGGTTGAGGATTCAGGATTGAGGTTTGTGGACTGAGGATTTAGGATTGAGGATTGAGGCTTGAGGATTGAGGATTGAGGATTGAAGATTGAGGATTGAGGATTGAGGATGAGGGCTGAGGGTTGAAGATTGAGGTTTGAGGACTGAGGTCTGAGGATCGAGGATTGAGAGTTGAGGATTGAGGATTGAGGATTGAAGATTGAGGATTAGGTATTGAGGATTGAAGAATGAGGATTGGGTATTGAGGATTGAAGAATGAGGATTGAGGATTGAGGAATGAGGATTGAGGATTGAAGACTGAGTATCGAGGACTGAATATTGAGGATTGAGGATTGAGGATTGAGGATTGAATGTTGAGGATTGATTATGAAGATTGAGTATTGAGTATTGAAGATTGAGGATTGAGGAATGAGGATTGAGGATTGAGGATTGAAGATTGAGGATTGGGGATTGAGGATTGACGATTGAGGATTGAGTATTGAGTTTTGAGAATTGAGGATTGATTATTGAAGATTGAGTATTGAGGATTGAAGATTGAAGATTGAGGATTGAGGATTGTGGACTGAGGATGAGGGTTGAGGGTTGAAGATTGAGGTTTGTGGACTGAGGACTGAGGATTGAGGATTGAGAATAGAGGATTGAGGATTGAGGATTGAAGATTGAGGATTGGGTATTGATGATTGAAGAATGAGGATTGAGCATTGAGGATTGAGGATTGAGGATTGAGGATTGATCATTGAAGACTGAGTATTGAGGATTGTAGGTTGAGGATTGTGGATTGAGGATTGAGAATTGAGGTTTGAATATTGAGGATTGGGGACTGAGTGTTGAGGGTTGAGTGATGAGAATTGATGTTTGTGGATAGAGATTTGAAGATTGCAGATTGAGTATTGAGTAATGAAAACTGTGAATTGATGATATTCTATTGAGGATTGAGGATAGACAACTGATTGTTGAGGAGCGAGGGCTGAAGATGGAGGATTCAGGATTGAGGATTGAGTATTGAGTTTTGAGAATTGAGGATTGATTGTTGAAGATTGAGTATTGAGGATTGAAGATTGAAGATTGAGGATTGAGGATTGAGGACTGAGGATGAGGGCTGAGGGTTGAAGATTGAGGTTTGAGGACTGAGGACTGAGGATTGAGGATTGGGAATAGAAGATTGAGGATTGAAGTTTGAATATTGAGGATTGGGTATTGATGATTGAAGAATGAGGATTGAGGTTTGAGGATTGAGGATTGAGGGCCGAGTATTGAGGATTGAAGATTGAGTATTGAGGGTTGAAGACTGACGACTGAGGATTGAGGATTGAGGATTGAGGATTGAGGATTGAAGATTGAGTATTGAGGATTGAAAATTGAGGATTGAGGATTGAGGATTGAGGACTGAGGATGAGGGCTGAGGGTTGAAGATTGAGGTTTGAGGACTGAGGACTGAGGATTGAGGATTGGGAATAGAAGATTGAGGATTGAAGTTTGAATATTGAGGATTGGGTATTGATGATTGAAGAATGAGGATTGAGGTTTGAGGATTGAGGATTGAGGACCGAGTATTGAGGATTGAAGATTGAGTATTGAGGGTTGAAGACTGACGACTGAGGATTGAGGATTGAGGATTGAGGATTGAGGATTGAAGATTGAGTATTGAGGATTGAAAATTGAGGATTGAGGATTGAGGATTGAGGATTGAGGATTGAGGATTGAGGACTGAGGATTGAAGATTCAGTATTGAGTGTTGAAGGTTGAGAATTGAAGATTGAAGATTGAACATTGAGGACTGAGTGTTGAGGGTTGAGTGATGAGGATTGACGTTTGTGGATAGAGATTAGAAGATTGCAGATTGAGTATTGAGTATAGAAAACTGTGAATTGAGGATATTCTATTGAGGATTGTGGATTGACATCGGATTGTTGAGGACTGAGGTCTGAAGATTGAGGATTCAGGATTGAGGATTCAGAATTGAGGTTTGAGGACTGAGGATTGAGGATTGAAGATTGAGTATAGAGGATTGACGATTGAGGATTGAGGATTGAGGATTGAGAATTGAGGATTGGGGATGAGGGCTGAGGGTTGAGGATTGACGTTAGAGGACTGAGGACTGAGGGTTGAGGATTGAGAATTGAGGATTGAGGATTGAGGATTGAAGATTGAGGATTTGGTATTGAGGATTGAAGAATGAGGATTGAGGATTGAGGATTGAGGATTGAGGTTTGAGGATTGAGGATTGAGGATTGAGGACTGAAGATTGAGTATTGAGGATTGAAGATTGATGATTGGGGATTGAGGATTGAGGATTGAGGATTGATGATTGAGGATTGAAGATTGAGTATTGAGGATTGAAGATTGAGGATTGAGGATTGCGGATTGAGAATTGAGGATTGAAGATTGAGGATTGGGGACTGAGTGTTGAGGGTTGATTGAGGAGAATTGATGTTTGTGGATATAGACTTGAAGATTGCAGATTGAGTATTGAGTATTGAAAACTGCGAATTGAGGATATTCTATTGAGGATTGAGGATTGACATCGGATTGTTGAGGACTGAGGGCTGAAGATTGAGGATTCTGGATTGAGGATTCAGAATTGAGGTTTGAGGACTGAGGATTGAGGATTGAAGATTGAGTATTGAGGATTGAAGATTGAGGATTGAGGATTGAGAATTGAGGATTGGGGATGAGGGCTGAGGGTTGAGGATTGACGTTAGAGGACTGAGGACTGATGGTTGAGGATTGAGAATTGAGGATTTAGGATTGAGGATTGAGGATTGAAGATTGAGGTTTGGGTATTGAGGATTGAAGAATGAGGATTGAGGATTGAGGATTGAGGATTGAGGATTGAGGATTGAGGATTGAAGACTGAAGATTGAGTATTGAGGATTGAAGATTGATGATTGGGGATTGAGGATTGGGGATTGAGGATTGAAGATTGAGTATTGAAGATTGAGTATTGAGGATTGAAGGTTGAGGATTGGGTATTGAGGATTGAAGAATGAGGATTGAGGATTGAGGATTGAGGATTGAGGATTGAGGATTGAGGATTGAGGACTGAAGATTGAGTATTGAGGATTGAAGATTGATGATTGGGGATTGAGGATTGAGGATTGAGGATTGAAGATTGAGGATTGAAGATTGAGTATTGAGGATTGAAGATTGAGGATTGAGGATTGCGGATTGAGGATTGAGGATTGAAGATTGAGGATTGGGTATTGAGGATTGAAGAATGAGTATTGAGGATTGAGGATTGAGGATTGAGGATTGAAGATTGAGGATTGGGGACTGAGTGTTGAGGGTTGATTGAGGAGAATTGATGTTTGTGGATAGAGACTTGAAGATTGCAGATTGAGTATTGAGTATTGAAAGCTGCGAATTGAGGATGTTGTATTGAGGATTGAGGATTGACATCGGATTGTTGAGGACTGAGGGCTGAAGATTGAGGATTCAGGATTGAGGATTCAGAATTGAGGTTTGAGGACTGAGGATTGAGGATTGAAGATTGAGTATTGAGGATTGAAGATTGAGGATTGAGGATTGAGAATTGAGTATTGGGGATGAGGGCTGAGGGTTGAGGATTGACGTTAGAGGACTGAGGACTGAGGGTTGAGGATTGAGAATTGAGGATTGAGGATTGAGGATTGAAGATTGAGGATTGGGTATTGAGGATTGAAGAATGAGGATTGAGGATTGAGGATTGAGGATTGAGGATTGAGGACTGAGGATTGAAGATTCAGTATTGAGTGTTGAAGGTTGAGAATTGAGGATTGAGGATTGAACATTGAGGACTGAGTGTTGAGGGTTGAGTGATGAGGATTGACGTTTGTGGATAGAGATTTGAAGATTGCAGATTGAGTATTGAGTATAGAAAACTGTGAATTGAGGATATTCTATTGAGGATTGAGGATTGACATCGGATTGTTGAGGACTGAGGTCTGAAGATTGAGGATTCAGGATTGAGGATTCAGAATTGAGGTTTGAGGACTGAGGATTGAGGATTGAAGATTGAGTATTGAGGATTGAAAATTGAGGATTGAGGATTGAGAATTAAGGATTGGGGATGAGGGCTGAGTGTTGAGGGTTGACGTTAGAAGACTGAGGACTGAGGGTTGAGGATTGAGAATTGAGGATTGAGGATTGAGGATTGAAGTTTGAGGATTGGGTATTGAGGATTGAAGAATGAGGATTGAGGATTGAGGATTGAGGATTGAGGATTGAGGATTGTGGACTGAAGATTGAGTATTGAGTATTAAAGATTAATGATTGGGGATTGAGGATTGAGGATTGAGGATAGAAGATTGAGGATTGAAGATTGAGTATTCAAGATTGAAGGTTGAGGATTGAGGATTGCGGATTGAGGATTGAGGATTGAAGATTGAGGATTGGGGTCTCAGTGTTGAGGGTCGATTGAGGAGAAAGGATGTTTGTGGATAGAGACTTGAAGATTGCAGATTGAGTATTGAGTATTGGAAACTGTGAATTGATGATATTCTATTGAGGATTGAGGATTGACGCCTGATAGTTGAGGTCTGATGTCTGAAGATTGAGGATTCAGGGTTGAGGATTCAGGATTGAGGTTTGTGGACTGAGGATTTAGGATTGAGGATTGAGGCTTGAGGATTGAGGATTGAGGATTGAAGATTGAGGATTGAGGATTGAGGATGAGGGCTGAGGGTTGAAGATTGAGGTTTGAGGACTGATGTCTGAGGATCGAGGATTGAGAGTTGAGGATTGAGGATTGAGGATTGAAGATTGAGGATTAGGTATTGAGGATTGAAGAATGAGGATTGGGTATTGAGGATTGAAGAATGAGGATTGAGGATTGAGGATTGAGGATTGAGGATTGAAGACTGAGTACCGAGGATTGAATATTGAGGATTGAGGATTGAGGATTGAGGATTGAATGTTGAGGATTGATTATGAAGATTGAGTATTGAGTATTGAAGATTGAGGATTGAGGAATGAGGATTGAGGATTGAGGATTGAAGATTCAGGATTGGGGATTGAGGATTGACGATTGAGGATTGAGTATTGAGTTTTGAGAATTGAGGATTGATTATTGAAGATTGAGTATTGAGGATTGAAGATTGAAGGTTGAGGATTGAGGATTGTGGACTGAGGATGAGGGCTGAGGGTTGAAGATTGAGGTTTGTGGACTGAGGACTGAGGATTGAGGATTGAGAATAGAGGATTGAGGATTGAGGATTGACGATTGAGGATTGGGTATTGATGATTGAGGATTGAGGATTGCGGATTGAGGATTGAGGATTGAAGATTGAGGATTGGGGACTGAGTGTTGAGGTTTGATTGAGGAGAATTGATGTTTGTGGATAGAGACTTGAAGATTGCAGATTGAGTATTGAGTATTGAAAACTGCGAATTGAGGATATTGTATTGAGGATTGAGGATTGACATCGGATTGTTGAGGACTGAGGGCTGAAGATTGAGGATTCAGGATTGAGGATTCAGAATTGAGGTTTGAGGACTGAGGATTAAGGATTGAAGATTCAGTATTGTGGATTGAAGATTGAGGATTGAGGATTGAGAATTGAGTATTGGGGATGAGGGCTGAGGGTTGAGGATTGACGTTAGAGGACTGAGGACTGAGGGTTGAGGATTGAGAATTGAGGATTGGGGATTGAGGATTGAAGATTGAGGATTGGGTATTGAGGATTGAAGAATGAGGATTGAGGATTGTGGACTGAAGATTGAGTATTGAGTATTAAAGATTAATGATTGGGGATTGAGGATTGAGGATTGAGGATAGAAGATTGAGGATTGAAGATTGAGTATTGAAGATTGAAGGTTGAGGATTGAGGATTGCGGATTGAGGATTGAGGATTGAAGATTGAGGATTGGGGTCTCAGTGTTGAGGGTTGATTGAGGAGAAAGGATGTTTGTGGATAGAGACTTGAAGATTGCAGATTGAGTATTGAGTATTGGAAACTGTGAATTGATGATATTCTATTGAGGATTGAGGATTGACGCCTGATAGTTGAGGTCTGATGTCTGAAGATTGAGGATTCAGGGTTGAGGATTCAGGATTGAGGTTTGTGGACTGAGGATTTAGGATTGAGGATTGAGGCTTGAGGATTGAGGATTGAGGATTGAAGATTGAGGATTGAGGATTGAGGATGAGGGCTGAGGGTTGAAGATTGAGGTTTGAGGACTGATGTCTGAGGATCGAGGATTGAGAGTTGAGGATTGAGGATTGAGGATTGAAGATTGAGGATTAGGTATTGAGGATTGAAGAATGAGGATTGGGTATTGAGGATTGAAGAATGAGGATTGAGGATTGAGGATTGAGGATTGAGGATTGAAGACTGAGTACCGAGGATTGAATATTGAGGATTGAGGATTGAGGATTGAGGATTGAATGTTGAGGATTGATTATGAAGATTGAGTATTGAGTATTGAAGATTGAGGATTGAGGAATGAGGATTGAGGATTGAGGATTGAAGATTCAGGATTGGGGATTGAGGATTGACGATTGAGGATTGAGTATTGAGTTTTGAGAATTGAGGATTGATTATTGAAGATTGAGTATTGAGGATTGAAGATTGAAGGTTGAGGATTGAGGATTGTGGACTGAGGATGAGGGCTGAGGGTTGAAGATTGAGGTTTGTGGACTGACGACTGAGGATTGAGGATTGAGAATAGAGGATTGAGGATTGAGGATTGACGATTGAGGATTGGGTATTGATGATTGAGGATTGAGGATTGCGGATTGAGGATTGAGGATTGAAGATTGAGGATTGGGGACTGAGTGTTGAGGTTTGATTGAGGAGAATTGATGTTTGTGGATAGAGACTTGAAGATTGCAGATTGAGTATTGAGTATTGAAAACTGCGAATTGAGGATATTGTATTGAGGATTGAGGATTGACATCGGACTGTTGAGGACTGAGGGCTGAAGATTGAGGATTCAGGATTGAGGATTCAGAATTGAGGTTTGAGGACTGAGGATTAAGGATTGAAGATTGAGTATTGAGGATTGAAGATTGAGGATTGGGTATTGAGGATTGAAGAATGAGGATTGAGGATTGAGGATTGAAGATTGAGTATTGAGGATTGAAGGTTGAGGATTGAGGATTGCGGATTGAGGATTGAGGATTGAAGATTGAGGATTGGGGTCTCAGTGTTGAGGGTTGATTGAGGAGAAAGGATGTTTGTGGATAGAGACTTGAAGATCGCAGATTGAGTATTGAGTATAGGAAACTGTGAATTGATGATATTCTATTGAGGATTGAGGATTGACGCCTGATAGTTGAGGTCTGATGTCTGAAGATTGAGGATTCAGGGTTGAGGATTCAGGATTGAGGTTTGTGGACTGAGGATTTAGGATTGAGGATTGAGGCTTGAGGATTGAGGATTGAGGATTGAAGATTGAGGATTGAGGATTGAGGATGAGGGCTGAGGGTTGAAGATTGAGGTTTGAGGACTGAGGTCTGAGGATCGAGGATTGAGAGTTGAGGATTGAGGATTGAGGATTGAAGATTGAGGATTAGGTATTGAGGATTGAAGAATGAGGATTGGGTATTGAGGATTGAAGAATGAGGATTGAGGATTGAGGAATGAGGATTGAGGATTGAAGACTGAGTATCGAGGACTGAATATTGAGGATTGAGGATTGAGGATTGAGGATTGAATGTTGAGGATTGATTATGAAGATTGAGTATTGAGTATTGAAGATTGAGGATTGAGGAATGAGGATTGAGGATTGAGGATTGAAGATTGAGGATTGGGGATTGAGGATTGACGATTGAGGATTGAGTATTGAGTTTTGAGAATTGAGGATTGAGTATTGAAGATTGAGTATTGAGGATTGAAGATTGAAGATTGAGGATTGAGGATTGTGGACTGAGGATGAGGGTTGAGGGTTGAAGATTGAGGTTTGTGGACTGAGGACTGAGGATTGAGGATTGAGAATAGAGGATTGAGGATTGAGGATTGAAGATTGAGGATTGGGTATTGATGATTGAAGAATGAGGATTGAGCATTGAGGATTGAGGATTGAGGATTGAGGATTGATCATTGAAGACTGAGTATTGAGGATTGTAGGTTGAGGATTGTGGATTGAGGATTGAGAATTGAGGTTTGAATATTGAGGATTGGGGACTGAGTGTTGAGGGTTGAGTGATGAGAATTGATGTTTGTGGATAGAGATTTGAAGATTGCAGATTGAGTATTGAGTAATGAAAACTGTGAATTGATGATATTCTATTGAGGATTGAGGATAGACAACTGATTGTTGAGGAGTGAGGGCTGAAGATGGAGGATTCAGGATTGAGGATTGAGTATTGAGTTTTGAGAATTGAGGATTGATTGTTGAAGATTGAGTATTGAGGATTGAAGATTGAAGATTGAGGATTGAGGATTGAGGACTGAGGATGAGGGCTGAGGGTTGAAGATTGAGGTTTGAGGACTGAGGACTGAGGATTGAGGATTGGGAATAGAAGATTGAGGATTGAAGTTTGAATATTGAGGATTGGGTATTGATGATTGAAGAATGAGGATTGAGGTTTGAGGATTGAGGATTGAGGGCCGAGTATTGAGGATTGAAGATTGAGTATTGAGGGTTGAAGACTGACGACTGAGGATTGAGGATTGAGGATTGAGGATTGAGGATTGAAGATTGAGTATTGAGGATTGAAAATTGAGGATTGAGGATTGAGGATTGAGGATTGAGGATTGAGGATTGAGGACTGAGGGTTGAAGATTCAGTATTGAGTGTTGAAGGTTGAGAATTGAGGATTGAGGATTGAACATTGAGGACTGAGTGCTGAGGGTTGAGTGATGAGGATTGACGTTTGTGGATAGATATTTGATGATTCCAGATTGAGTATTGAGTATAGAAAACTGTGAATTGAGGATATTCTATTGAGGATTGAGGATTGACATCGGATTGTTGAGGACTGAGGTCTGAAGATTGAGGATTCAGGATTGAGGATTCAGAATTGAGGTTTGAGGACTGAGGATTGAGGATTGAAGATTGAGTATAGAGGATTGACGATTGAGGATTGAGGATTGAGGATTGAGAATTGAGGATTGGGGATGAGGGCTGAGGGTTGAGGATTGACGTTAGAGGACTGAGGACTGAGGGTTGAGGATTGAGAATTGAGGATTGAGGATTGAGGATTGAAGATTGAGGATTTGGTATTGAGGATTGAAGAATGAGGATTGAGGATTGAGGATTGAGGATTGAGGTTTGAGGATTGAGGATTGAGGATTGAGGACTGAAGATTGAGTATTGAGGATTGAAGATTGATGATTGGGGATTGAGGATTGAGGATTGAGGATTGAGGATTGAAGATTGAGGATCGAAGATTGAGTATTGAGGATTGAAGATTGAGGATTGAGGATTGCGGATTGAGAATTGAGGATTGAAGATTGAGGATTGGGGACTGAGTGTTGAGGGTTGATTGAGGAGAATTGATGTTTGTGGATATAGACTTGAAGATTGCAGATTGAGTATTGAGTATTGAAAACTGCGAATTGAGGATATTCTATTGAGGATTGAGGATTGACATCGGATTGTTGAGGACTGAGGGCTGAAGATTGAGGATTCAGGATTGAGGATTCAGAATTGAGGTTTGAGGACTGAGGATTGAGGATTGAAGATTGAGTATTGAGGATTGAAGATTGAGGATTGAGGATTGAGAATTGAGGATTGGGGATGAGGCCTGAGGGTTGAGGATTGACGTTAGAGGACTGAGGACTGATGGTTGAGGATTGAGAATTGAGGATTTAGGATTGAGGATTGAGGATTGAAGATTGAGGTTTGGGTATTGAGGATTGAAGAATGAGGATTGAGAATTGAGGATTGAGGATTGAGGATTGAGGATTGAGGATTGAGGATTGAGGACTGAAGATTGAGTATTGAGGATTGAAGATTGATGATTGGGGATTGAGGATTGGGGATTGAGGATTGAAGATTGAGTATTGAAGATTGAGTATTGAGGATTGAAGATTGAGGATTGAGGATTGCGGATTGAGGATTGAGGATTGAAGATTGAGTATTGAGGATTGAAGATTGAGGATTGAGGATTGAGAATTGAGGATTGGGGATGAGGGCTGAGGGTTGAGGATTGACGTTAGAGGACTGAGGACTGAGGGTTGAGGATTGAGAATTGAGGATTGAGGATTGAGGATTGAAGATTGAGGATTGGGTATTGAGGATTGAAGAATGAGGATTGAGGATTGAGGATTGAGGATTGAGGATTGAGGATTGAGGATTGAGGACTGAAGATTGAGTATTGAGGATTGAAGATTGATGATTGGGGATTGAGGATTGAGGATTGAGGATTGAAGATTGAGGATTGAAGATTGAGTATTGAGGATTGAAGATTGAGGATTGAGGATTGCGGATTGAGGATTGAGGATTGAGGATTGAGGGTTGTGGATTAAGGATGATGTCTCAGGGATGAGTATTGATGTTTGAGTTCTGAGGATTGAGGATTGAGGATTGAGAATTGAGGATTGTGGAATGAGGATTGAAGATTGAGGATTGGGTATTGAGGATTGAAGAATGAGGATTGAGGATTGAGGATTGAGGATTGAGGATTGAAGATTGAGTATAGAGGATTGAAGTTTGAGGATTGAGGATTGAGTATTGAAGATTGAGGATTTGGGACTGAGGATTGAAGATTGAGGATTGACTATTGAGGATTGAGGATAGAGGATTGAGGATTGAGGATTGAAGATTGAGGATTGGGTATTGAGGATTGAAGAATGAGGATTGAGGATTGAGGATTGAGGATTGAGGATTGAAGATTGAGTATTGAGGATTGAAAGTTGAAGGTTGAGTATTGAGGATTGGGGACTGAGGATTGAGGATTGAGGATAGAGGATTGAAGATTGAGTATTGAGGATTGAGGATTGATCATTGAAGACTGAGTATTGAGGATTGTAGGTTGAGGATTGTGGATTGAGGATTGAGAATTGTGGTTTGAATATTGAGGATTGGGGACTGAGTGTTGAGGGTTGAGTGATGAGAATTGATGTTTGTGGATAGAGATTTGAAGATTGCAGATTGAGTATTGAGTAATGAAAACTGTGAATTGATGATATTCTATTGAGGATTGAGGATAGACAACTGATTGTTGAGGAGTGAGGGCTGAAGATGGAGGATTCAGGATTGAGGATTGAGTATTGAGTTTTGAGAATTGAGGATTGATTGTTGAAGATTGAGTATTGAGGATTGAAGATTGAAGATTGAGGATTGAGGATTGAGGACTGAGGATGAGGGCTGAGGGTTGAAGATTGAGGTTTGAGGACTGAGGACTGAGGATTGAGGATTGGGAATAGAAGATTGAGGATTGAAGTTTGAATATTGAGGATTGGGTATTGATGATTGAAGAATGAGGATTGAGGTTTGAGGATTGAGGATTGAGGACCGAGTATTGAGGATTGAAGATTGAGTATTGAGGGTTGAAGACTGACGACTGAGGATTGAGGATTGAGGATTGAGGATTGAGGATTGAAGATTGAGTATTGAGGATTGAAAATTGAGGATTGAGGATTGAGGATTGAGGATTGAGGATTGAGGATTGAGGACTGAGGATTGAAGATTCAGTATTGAGTGTTGAAGGTTGAGAATTGAAGATTGAAGATTGAACATTGAGGACTGAGTGTTGAGGGTTGAGTGATGAGGATTGACGTTTGTGGATAGAGATTAGAAGATTGCAGATTGAGTATTGAGTATAGAAAACTGTGAATTGAGGATATTCTATTGAGGATTGTGGATTGACATCGGATTGTTGAGGACTGAGGTCTGAAGATTGAGGATTCAGGATTGAGGATTCAGAATTGAGGTTTGAGGACTGAGGATTGAGGATTGAAGATTGAGTATAGAGGATTGACGATTGAGGATTGAGGATTGAGGATTGAGAATTGAGGATTGGGGATGAGAGCTGAGGGTTGAGGATTGACGTTAGAGGACTGAGGACTGAGGGTTGAGGATTGAGAATTGAGGATTGAGGATTGAGGATTGAAGATTGAGGATTTGGTATTGAGGATTGAAGAATGAGGATTGAGGATTGAGGATTGAGGATTGAGGTTTGAGGATTGAGGATTGAGGATTGAGGACTGAAGATTGAGTATTGAGGATTGAAGATTGATGATTGGGGATTGAGGATTGAGGATTGAGGATTGAAGATTGAGGATTGAAGATTGAGTATTGAGGATTGAAGATTGAGGATTGAGGATTGCGGATTGAGAATTGAGGATTGAAGATTGAGGATTGGGGACTGAGTGTTGAGGGTTGATTGAGGAGAATTGATGTTTGTGGATATAGACTTGAAGATTGCAGATTGAGTATTGAGTATTGAAAACTGCGAATTGAGGATATTCTATTGAGGATTGAGGATTGACATCGGATTGTTGAGGACTGAGGGCTGAAGATTGAGGATTCTGGATTGAGGATTCAGAATTGAGGTTTGAGGACTGAGGATTGAGGATTGAAGATTGAGTATTGAGGATTGAAGATTGAGGATTGAGGATTGAGAACTGAGGATTGGGGATGAGGGCTGAGGGTTGAGGATTGACGTTAGAGGACTGAGGACTGATGGTTGAGGATTGAGAATTGAGGATTTAGGATTGAGGATTGAGGATTGAAGATTGAGGTTTGGGTATTGAGGATTGAAGAATGAGGATTGAGGATTGAGGATTGAGGATTGAGGATTGAGGATTGAGGATTGAGGACTGAAGATTGAGTATTGAGGATTGAAGATTGATGATTGGGGATTGAGGATTGGGGATTGAGGATTGAAGATTGAGTATTGAAGATTGAGTATTGAGGATTGAAGGTTGAGGATTGGGTATTGAGGATTGAAGAATGAGGATTGAGGATTGAGGATTGAGGATTGAGGATTGAGGATTGAGGATTGAGGACTGAAGATTGAGTATTGAGGATTGAAGATTGATGATTGGGGATTGAGGATTGAGGATTGAGGATTGAAGATTGAGGATTGAAGATTGAGTATTGAGGATTGAAGATTGAGGATTGAGGATTGCGGATTGAGGATTGAGGATTGAAGATTGAGGATTGGGTATTGAGGATTGAAGAATGAGGATTGAGGATTGAGGATTGAGGATTGAGGATTGAAGATTGAGGATTGGGGACTGAGTGTTGAGGGTTGATTGAGGAGAATTGATGTTTGTGGATAGAGACTTGAAGATTGCAGATTGAGTATTGAGTATTGAAAGCTGCGAATTGAGGATGTTGTATTGAGGATTGAGGATTGACATCGGATTGTTGAGGACTGAGGGCTGAAGATTGAGGATTCAGGATTGAGGATTCAGAATTGAGGTTTGAGGACTGAGGATTGAGGATTGAAGATTGAGTATTGAGGATTGAAGATTGAGGATTGAGGATTGAGAATTGAGTATTGGGGATGAGGGCTGAGGGTTGAGGATTGACGTTAGAGGACTGAGGACTGAGGGTTGAGGATTGAGAATTGAGGATTGAGGATTGAGGATTGAAGATTGAGGATTGGGTATTGAGGATTGAAGAATGAGGATTGAGGATTGAGGATTGAGGATTGAGGATTGAGGACTGAGGATTGAAGATTCAGTATTGAGTGTTGAAGGTTGAGAATTGAGGATTGAGGATTGAACATTGAGGACTGAGTGTTGAGGGTTGAGTGATGAGGATTGACGTTTGTGGATAGAGATTTGAAGATTGCAGATTGAGTATTGAGTATAGAAAACTGTGAATTGAGGATATTCTATTGAGGATTGAGGATTGACATCGGATTGTTGAGGACTGAGGTCTGAAGATTGAGGATTCAGGATTGAGGATTCAGAATTGAGGTTTGAGGACTGAGGATTGAGGATTGAAGATTGAGTATTGAGGATTGAAAATTGAGGATTGAGGATTGAGAATTAAGGATTGGGGATGAGGGCTGAGTGTTGAGGGTTGACGTTAGAAGACTGAGGACTGAGGGTTGAGGATTGAGAATTGAGGATTGAGGATTGAGGATTGAAGTTTGAGGATTGGGTATTGAGGATTGAAGAATGAGGATTGAGGATTGAGGATTGAGGATTGAGGATTGAGGATTGTGGACTGAAGATTGAGTATTGAGTATTAAAGATTAATGATTGGGGATTGAGGATTGAGGATTGAGGATAGAAGATTGAGGATTGAAGATTGAGTATTGAAGATTGAAGGTTGAGGATTGAGGATTGCGGATTGAGGATTGAGGATTGAAGATTGAGGATTGGGGTCTCAGTGTTGAGGGTTGATTGAGGAGAAAGGATGTTTGTGGATAGAGACTTGAAGATTGCAGATTGAGTATTGAGTATTGGAAACTGTGAATTGATGATATTCTATTGAGGATTGAGGATTGACGCCTGATAGTTGAGGTCTGATGTCTGAAGATTGAGGATTCAGGGTTGAGGATTCAGGATTGAGGTTTGTGGACTGAGGATTTAGGATTGAGGATTGAGGCTTGAGGATTGAGGATTGAGGATTGAAGATTGAGGATTGAGGATTGAGGATGAGGGCTGAGGGTTGAAGATTGAGGTTTGAGGACTGATGTCTGAGGATCGAGGATTGAGAGTTGAGGATTGAGGATTGAGGATTGAAGATTGAGGATTAGGTATTGAGGATTGAAGAATGAGGATTGGGTATTGAGGATTGAAGAATGAGGATTGAGGATTGAGGATTGAGGATTGAGGATTGAAGACTGAGTACCGAGGATTGAATATTGAGGATTGAGGATTGAGGATTGAGGATTGAATGTTGAGGATTGATTATGAAGATTGAGTATTGAGTATTGAAGATTGAGGATTGAGGAATGAGGATTGAGGATTGAGGATTGAAGATTCAGGATTGGGGATTGAGGATTGACGATTGAGGATTGAGTATTGAGTTTTGAGAATTGAGGATTGATTATTGAAGATTGAGTATTGAGGATTGAAGATTGAAGGTTGAGGATTGAGGATTGTGGACTGAGGATGAGGGCTGAGGGTTGAAGATTGAGGTTTGTGGACTGAGGACTGAGGATTGAGGATTGAGAATAGAGGATTGAGGATTGAGGATTGACGATTGAGGATTGGGTATTGATGATTGAGGATTGAGGATTGCGGATTGAGGATTGAGGATTGAAGATTGAGGATTGGGGACTGAGTGTTGAGGTTTGATTGAGGAGAATTGATGTTTGTGGATAGAGACTTGAAGATTGCAGATTGAGTATTGAGTATTGAAAACTGCGAATTGAGGATATTGTATTGAGGATTGAGGATTGACATCGGATTGTTGAGGACTGAGGGCTGAAGATTGAGGATTCAGGATTGAGGATTCAGAATTGAGGTTTGAGGACTGAGGATTAAGGATTGAAGATTGAGTATTGAGGATTGAAGATTGAGGATTGAGGATTGAGAATTGAGTATTGGGGATGAGGGCTGAGGGTTGAGGATTGACGTTAGAGGACTGAGGACTGAGGGTTGAGGATTGAGAATTGAGGATTGGGGATTGGGGATTGAAGATTGAGGATTGGGTATTGAGGATTGAAGAATGAGGATTGAGGATTGTGGACTGAAGATTGAGTATTGAGTATTAAAGATTAATGATTGGGGATTGAGGATTGAGGATTGAGGATAGAAGATTGAGGATTGAAGATTGAGTATTGAAGATTGAAGGTTGAGGATTGAGGATTGCGGATTGAGGATTGAGGATTGAAGATTGAGGATTGGGGTCTCAGTGTTGAGGGTTGATTGAGGAGAAAGGATGTTTGTGGATAGAGACTTGAAGATTGCAGATTGAGTATTGAGTATTGGAAACTGTGAATTGATGATATTCTATTGAGGATTGAGGATTGACGCCTGATAGTTGAGGTCTGATGTCTGAAGATTGAGGATTCAGGGTTGAGGATTCAGGATTGAGGTTTGTGGACTGAGGATTTAGGATTGAGGATTGAGGCTTGAGGATTGAGGATTGAGGATTGAAGATTGAGGATAGAGGATTGAGGATGAGGGCTGAGGGTTGAAGATTGAGGTTTGAGGACTGATGTCTGAGGATCGAGGATTGAGAGTTGAGGATTGAGGATTGAGGATTGAAGATTGAGGATTAGGTATTGAGGATTGAAGAATGAGGATTGGGTATTGAGGATTGAAGAATGAGGATTGAGGATTGAGGATTGAGGATTGAGGATTGAAGACTGAGTACCGAGGATTGAATATTGAGGATTGAGGATTGAGGATTGAGGATTGAATGTTGAGGATTGATTATGAAGATTGAGTATTGAGTATTGAAGATTGAGGATTGAGGAATGAGGATTGAGGATTGAGGATTGAAGATTCAGGATTGGGGATTGAGGATTGACGATTGAGGATTGAGTATTGAGTTTTGAGAATTGAGGATTGATTATTGAAGATTGAGTATTGAGGATTGAAGATTGAAGGTTGAGGATTGAGGATTGTGGACTGAGGATGAGGGCTGAGGGTTGAAGATTGAGGTTTGTGGACTGAGGACTGAGGATTGAGGATTGAGAATAGAGGATTGAGGATTGAGGATTGACGATTGAGGATTGGGTATTGATGATTGAGGATTGAGGATTGCGGATTGAGGATTGAGGATTGAAGATTGAGGATTGGGGACTGAGTGTTGAGGTTTGATTGAGGAGAATTGATGTTTGTGGATAGAGACTTGAAGATTGCAGATTGAGTATTGAGTATTGAAAACTGCGAATTGAGGATATTGTATTGAGGATTGAGGATTGACATCGGATTGTTGAGGACTGAGGGCTGAAGATTGAGGATTCAGGATTGAGGATTCAGAATTGAGGTTTGAGGACTGAGGATTAAGGATTGAAGATTGAGTATTGAGGATTGAAGATTGAGGATTGAGGATTGAGAATTGAGTATTGGGGATGAGGGCTGAGGGTTGAGGATTGACGTTAGAGGACTGAGGACTGAGGGTTGAGGATTGAGAATTGAGGATTGGGGATTGAGGATTGAAGATTGAGGATTGGGTATTGAGGATTGAAGAATGAGGATTGAGGATTGAGGATTGAAGATTGAGTATTGAGGATTGAAGGTTGAGGATTGAGGATTGCGGATTGAGGATTGAGGATTGAAGATTGAGGATTGGGGTCTCAGTGTTGAGGGTTGATTGAGGAGAAAGGATGTTTGTGGATAGAGACTTGAAGATCGCAGATTGAGTATTGAGTATAGGAAACTGTGAATTGATGATATTCTATTGAGGATTGAGGATTGACGCCTGATAGTTGAGGTCTGATGTCTGAAGATTGAGGATTCAGGGTTGAGGATTCAGGATTGAGGTTTGTGGACTGAGGATTTAGGATTGAGGATTGAGGCTTGAGGATTGAGGATTGAGGATTGAAGATTGAGGATTGAGGATTGAGGATGAGGGCTGAGGGTTGAAGATTGAGGTTTGAGGACTGAGGTCTGAGGATCGAGGATTGAGAGTTGAGGATTGAGGATTGAGGATTGAAGATTGAGGATTAGGTATTGAGGATTGAAGAATGAGGATTGGGTATTGAGGATTGAAGAATGAGGATTGAGGATTGAGGAATGAGGATTGAGGATTGAAGACTGAGTATCGAGGACTGAATATTGAGGATTGAGGATTGAGGATTGAGGATTGAATGTTGAGGATTGATTATGAAGATTGAGTATTGAGTATTGAAGATTGAGGATTGAGGAATGAGGATTGAGGATCGAGGATTGAAGATTGAGGATTGGGGATTGAGGATTGACGATTGAGGATTGAGTATTGAGTTTTGAGAATTGAGGATTGATTATTGAAGATTGAGTATTGAGGATTGAAGATTGAAGATTGAGGATTGAGGGTTGTGGACTGAGGATGAGGGTTGAGGGTTGAAGATTGAGGTTTGTGGACTGAGGACTGAGGATTGAGGATTGAGAATAGAGGATTGAGGATTGAGGATTGAAGATTGAGGATTGGGTATTGATGATTGAAGAATGAGGATTGAGCATTGAGGATTGAGGATTGAGGATTGAGGATTGATCATTGAAGACTGAGTATTGAGGATTGTAGGTTGAGGATTGTGGATTGAGGATTGAGAATTGAGGTTTGAATATTGAGGATTGGGGACTGAGTGTTGAGGGTTGAGTGATGAGAATTGATGTTTGTGGATAGAGATTTGAAGATTGCAGATTGAGTATTGAGTAATGAAAACTGTGAATTGATGATATTCTATTGAGGATTGAGGATAGACAACTGATTGTTGAGGAGTGAGGGCTGAAGATGGAGGATTCAGGATTGAGGATTGAGTATTGAGTTTTGAGAATTGAGGATTGATTGTTGAAGATTGAGTATTGAGGATTGAAGATTGAAGATTGAGGATTGAGGATTGAGGACTGAGGATGAGGGCTGAGGGTTGAAGATTGAGGTTTGAGGACTGAGGACTGAGGATTGAGGATTGGGAATAGAAGATTGAGGATTGAAGTTTGAATATTGAGGATTGGGTATTGATGATTGAAGAATGAGGATTGAGGTTTGAGGATTGAGGATTGAGGGCCGAGTATTGAGGATTGAAGATTGAGTATTGAGGGTTGAAGACTGACGACTGAGGATTGAGGATTGAGGATTGAGGATTGAGGATTGAAGATTGAGTATTGAGGATTGAAAATTGAGGATTGAGGATTGAGGATTGAGGATTGAGGATTGAGGATTGAGGACTGAGGGTTGAAGATTCAGTATTGAGTGTTGAAGGTTGAGAATTGAGGATTGAGGATTGAACATTGAGGACTGAGTGCTGAGGGTTGAGTGATGAGGATTGACGTTTGTGGATAGATATTTGATGATTCCAGATTGAGTATTGAGTATAGAAAACTGTGAATTGAGGATATTCTATTGAGGATTGAGGATTGACATCGGATTGTTGAGGACTGAGGTCTGAAGATTGAGGATTCAGGATTGAGGATTCTGAATTGAGGTTTGAGGACTGAGGATTGAGGATTGAAGATTGAGTATAGAGGATTGACGATTGAGGATTGAGGATTGAGGATTGAGAATTGAGGATTGGGGATGAGGGCTGAGGGTTGAGGATTGACGTTAGAGGACTGAGGACTGAGGGTTGAGGATTGAGAATTGAGGATTGAGGATTGAGGATTGAAGATTGAGGATTTGGTATTGAGGATTGAAGAATGAGGATTGAGGATTGAGGATTGAGGATTGAGGATTGAGGATTGAGGATTGAGGATTGAGGACTGAAGATTGAGTATTGAGGATTGAAGATTGATGATTGGGGATTGAGGATTGAGGATTGAGGATTGAGGATTGAAGATTGAGGATCGAAGATTGAGTATTGAGGATTGAAGATTGAGGATTGAGGATTGCGGATTGAGAATTGAGGATTGAAGATTGAGGATTGGGGACTGAGTGTTGAGGGTTGATTGAGGAGAATTGATGTTTGTGGATATAGACTTGAAGATTGCAGATTGAGTATTGAGTATTGAAAACTGCGAATTGAGGATATTCTATTGAGGATTGAGGATTGACATCGGATTGTTGAGGACTGAGGGCTGAAGATTGAGGATTCAGGATTGAGGATTCAGAATTGAGGTTTGAGGACTGAGGATTGAGGATTGAAGATTGAGTATTGAGGATTGAAGATTGAGGATTGAGGATTGAGAATTGAGGATTGGGGATGAGGCCTGAGGGTTGAGGATTGACGTTAGAGGACTGAGGACTGATGGTTGAGGATTGAGAATTGAGGATTTAGGATTGAGGATTGAGGATTGAAGATTGAGGTTTGGGTATTGAGGATTGAAGAATGAGGATTGAGGATTGAGGATTGAGTATTGAGGATTGATTATTAAAGATTGAGTATTGAGGACTGAAGATTGAGGATTGAGGAATGAGGGTTGAGGATTGATTATTGAAGATTGAGTATTGAGGATTGAAGATTGAAGATTGAGGATTGAGGATTGTGGACTGAGGATGAGGGCTGAGGGTTGAAGATTGAGGTTTGAGGACTGAGGACTGAGGATTGAGGATTGAGAATAGAGGATTGAGGATTGAGGATTGAAGATTGACGATTGGGTATTGATGATTGAAGAATGAGGGTTGAGCATTGAGGATTGAGGATTGAGTATTGAGGATTGAGCATTGAAGACTGAGTATTGAGGATTGTAGGTTGAGGATTGTGGATTGAGGATTGAGAATTGAGGATTGAATATTGAGGATTGGGGACTGAGTGTTGAGGGTTGAGTAATGTGAATTGATGTTTGTGTATAGAGATTTGAAGATTGCAGATTGAGTATTGAGTAATGAAAACTGTGAATTGATGATATTCTATTGAGGATTGAGGATTGACAACTGATTGTTGAGGAGTGAGGGCTGAAGATTGAGGATTCAGGATTGAGGATTGAGGATTGAAGATTGAGTATTTAGGATTGAAAATTGAGGATTAAGGATTGAGGATTGAGGATTGAGGATTGAGGATTGAGGACTGAGGATTGAAGATTCAGTATTGAGTGTTGAAGATTGAGAATTGAGGATTGAGGATTGAACATTGAGGACTGAGTGTTGAGGGTTGAGTGATGATAATTGATGTTTGTGAATAGAGATTTGAAGATTGCAGATCAAGTATTGAGTATTGAAAACTGCGAATTGAGGATATTCTATTGAGGATTGAGGATTGACATCGGATTGTTGAGGACTGAGGGCTGAAGATTGAGGATTCAGGATTGAGGATTCAGAATTGAGGTTTGAGGACTGAGGATTGAGGATTGAAGATTGAGTATTGAGGATTGAAGATTGAGGATTGAGGATTGAGAATTGAGGATTGGGGATGAGGGCTGAGGGTTGAGGATTGACGTTAGAGGACTGAGGACTGAGGGTTGAGGATTGAGAATTGAGGATTGAGGATTGACGATTGAAGATTGAGGATTGGGTATTGAGGATTGAAGAATGAGGATTGAGGATTGAGGATTGAGGATTGAGGATTGAGGATTGAGGATTAAGGACAGAAGATTGAGTATTGAGGATTGAAGACTGATGATTGGGGATTGAGGATTGAGGATTGAGGATTGAAGATTGAGGATTGAAGATTGAGTATTGAGGATTGAAGATTGAGGATTGAGGATTGCGGATTGAGGATTGAGGATTGAAGATTGAGGAATGGGGACTGAGTGTTGAGGGTTGATTGAGGAGAATTGATGTTTGTGGATAGAGACTTGAAGATTGCAGATTGAGTATTGAGTATTGAAAACTGCGAATTGAGGATATTCTATTGAGGATTGAGGATTGACATCGGATTGTTGAGGACTGAGGGCTGAAGATTGAGGATTCAGGATTGAGGATTCAGAATTGAGGTTTGAGGACTGAGGATTGAGGATTGAAGATTGAGTATTGAGGATTGAAGATTGAGGATTGAGGATTGAGAATTGAGGATTGGGGATGAGGGCTGAGGGTTGAGGATTGACGTTAGAGGACTGAGGACTGATGGTTGAGGATTGAGAATTGAGGATTTAGGATTGAGGATTGAGAATTGAAGATTGAGGTTTGGGTATTGAGGATTGAAGAATGAGGATTGAGGATTGAGGATTGAGGATTGAGGATTGAGGATTGAGGATTGAGGACTGAAGATTGAGTATTGAGGATTGAAGATTGATGATTGGGGATTGAGGATTGGGGATTGAGGATTGAAGATTGAGTATTGAAGATTGAGTATTGAGGATTGAAGATTGAGGATTGAGGATTGAGGATTGAGAATTGAGGATTGGGGATGAGGGCTGAGGGTTGAGGATTGACGTTAGAGGACTGAGGACTGAGGGTTGAGGATTGAGAATTGAGGATTGAGGATTGAGGATTGAAGATTGAGGATTGGGTATTGAGGATTGAAGAATGAGGATTGAGGATTGAGGATTGAGGATTGAGGATTGAGGATTGAGGATTGAGGATTGAGGATTGAGGATTGAGGACAGAAGATTGAGTATTGAGGATTGAAGACTGATGATTGGGGATTGAGGATTGAGGATTGAGGATTGAAGATTGACGATTGAAGATTGAGTATTGAGGATTGAAGATTGAGGATTGAGGATTGCGGATTGAGGATTGAGGATTGAAGATTGAGGAATGGGGACTGAGTGTTGAGGGTTGATTGAGGAGAATTGATGTTTGTGGATAGAGACTTGAAGATTGCAGATTGAGTATTGAGTATTGAAAACTGCGAATTGAGGATATTCTATTGAGGATTGAGGATTGACATCGGATTGTTGAGGACTGAGGGCTGAAGATTGAGGATTCAGGATTGAGGATTCAGAATTGAGGTTTGAGGACTGAGGATTGAGGATTGAAGATTGAGTATTGAGGATTGAAGATTGCGGATTGAGGATTGAGAATTGAGGATTGGGGATGAGGGCTGAGGGTTGAGGATTGACGTTAGAGGACTGAGGACTGATGGTTGAGGATTGAGAATTGAGGATTTAGGATTGAGGATTGAGGATTGAAGATTGAGGATTGGGTATTGAGGATTGAAGAATGAGGATTGAGGATTGAGGATTGAGGATTGAGGATTGAGGATTGAGGATTGAGGACTGAAGATTGAGTATTGAGGATTGAAGATTGATGATTGGGGATTGAGGATTGGGGATTGAGGATTGAAGATTGATTATTGAAGATTGAGTATTGAGGATTGAAGATTGAGGGCTGAGGGTTGAGGATTGACGTTAGAGGACTGAGGACTGAGGGTTGAGGATTGAGAATTGAGGATTGAGGATTGAGGATTGAAGATTGAGGATTGGGTATTGAGGATTGAAGAATGAGGATTGAGGATTGAGGATTGAGGATTGAGGATTGAGGATTGAGGATTGAGGATTGAGGACTGAAGATTGAGTATTGAGGATTGAAGATTGATGATTGGGGATTGAGGATTGAGGATTGAGGATTGAAGATTGAGGATTGAAGATTGAGTATTGAGGATTGAAGATTGAGGATTGAGGATTGCGGATTGAGGATTGAGGATTGAGGATTGAGGGTTGTGGATTAAGGATGATGTCTCAGGGATGAGTATTGATGTTTGAGTTCTGAGGATTGAGGATTGAGGATTGAGAATTGAGGATTGTGGAATGAGGATTGAAGATCGAGGATTGGGTATTGAGGATTGAAGAATGAGGATTGAGGATTGAGGATTGAGGATTGAGGATTGAAGATTGAGTATAGAGGATTGAAGTTTGAGGATTGAGGATTGAGTATTGAAGATTGAGGATTTGGGACTGAGGATTGAAGATTGAGGATTGACTATTGAGGATTGAGGATAGAGGATTGAGGATTGAGGATTGAAGATTGAGGATTGGGTATTGAGGATTGAAGAATGGGGATTGAGGATTGAGGATTGAGGATTGAGGATTGAAGATTGAGTATTGAGGATTGAAAGTTGAAGGTTGAGTATTGAGGATTGGGGATTGAGGATTGAGAATTGAGGATAGAGGATTGAAGATTGAGTATTGAGGATTCAAGATTGATGATTGATGATTGAGGATTGAGGATTGAGGATTGAAGATTGAGGATTGAAGATTGAGTGTTGAGGATTGAAGATTGAGGATTGAGGATTGCGGATTGAGGATTGAGGATTGAAGATTGAGGATTGGGGACTGAGTGTTGAGGGTTGAGTGATGAGAATTGATGTTTGTGAATAGAGATTTGAAGATTGCAGGTTGAGTATTGAGCATTGAGACCTGTGAATTGAGGATATTCCATTGAGGATTGAGGATTGACAACTGATTGTTGAGGACTGCGAGCTGAAGATTGAGGATTCAGGATTGAGGATTCAGGATTGAGGTTTGAGGACTGAGGATTGAGGATTGAGGACTGAGGATTGAGGATTGAGGATTGAGGATTAAAGATTGAGGATTGGGTATTGAGGATTGAGGATTGAGGATAGAATATTGAATATTGATGATTGAAGATTGAAGATCGAGGATAGAGGGTTGTGGATTGTGGACGAGGACTGAGGGTTGAGTATTGATGTTTGAGGTCTGAAGATTGAGGATTGAAGAGTGAGGATTGAGGATTGAGAATTGAGGATTGAAGATTGCAGATTGAGTATTGAGGATAGAAGATTGAGGATTGAGGATTGAAGATTGAGGAATTTGGATTGAGGGTTGTGGATTGAGGACGAGGACTGAGGTTTGAGTATTGATTTTTGAGGTCTGAGGATAGAGGATTGAGGATTGAGAATTGAGGATTGAGGATTCAGGATTGAAGATTGAGGATTGGGTATTGATTATTGAAGAATGAGGATTGAGGATTGAGGATTGTGGATTGAGGATTGAGGGTTGAGTATTGAAGATTGAGGATTGAGGATTGAGGATTGAAGATTGAGTATTGAGGATTGAAGATTGGGGATTGAGGATTGAGGATTGAAGATTGATGACTGAGTGTTGAGGGTTGAGTGATGAGAATTGATGTTTGTGGATTGAGATTTGAAGATTGAAGAATGGGGATTGGGTATTGAAAACTGTGATTTGAGGATATTCTATTGAGGATTGAGGATTGACAATTGATTGTTGTTGACCGACGGCTGAAGGTTGAGGATTCAGGATTGAGGATTCCGGGTTGAGGTTTGAGGACTGAGGATTGAGTGTTGAGGATTGAGAATTGAGGATTGACGCTTGAGGATTGAGGATTGAGGATGGAGGATTGAAGACAGAGGACTGAGTATTGAGGATTGAGTGTTGAGAATTGATGTTTGAGGACTGAGATTTGATTATTGAATTTTGTGGATTGAGTATTGAACCATGAGAATTCAGGATATTCTATTGAGTATTGAGAACTGTGGATTGATGGTTGAGTATTGAGAATTGATGGTTGAGGGTTGTGTGTTGAATATTGCGGATTGAGCATTGAGGATTGAGGATTGAGGATTGAAGATTGAGGATTGGCGATTAAGGATTGGCGATTGAGGATTGAGTACTGAGGATTGAGAATTGAGGATTGAGTATTGAGGATTGAGTATTGAGGATTGAATATTGAGGATTGAGGAATGAGGATTGAAGATTGAGGACTGAGTGTTGATGGTTGAGTGACGAGAACTGATTTTTGTGGATTGAGATTTGAAGATTGAAGAATGGGGATTGAGTATTGAAATCTGTGAATTGAGGATATTCTATTGAGGATTAAGGATTGACAATTGATTTTTGAGGACTGAGAGCTGAAGATTGAGGATTCAGGATCGAGGATTTGGGATTGAGGTTTGAGGAATGAGGATTGAGGGTTGAAGATTGAGTACTGAGGATTGAAAATTGAGGATTGAGGATTGAGAACTAAGGATTGGGGATGAGGGCTGAGTGTTGAGGATTGACGTTAGAGGACTGAGGACTGAGGGTTGAGGATTGAGAATTGAGGATTGAGGATTGAGGATTGAAGATTGAGGATTGGGTATTGAGGATTGAAGAATGAGGATTGAGGATTGAGGATTGAGGACTGAGGATTGAGGATTGAGGATTGAGGACTGAAGATTGAGGATTGAATATTGAGGATTGGGTATTGAGGATTTAAGGACGAGGATTGAGGATTGAGGATTGAGGATTGAGGATTGAGGATTGAAGGTTGGGTATTCAGGACTGGAGATTGACGATTGAGGATTGAGGACCGAGGATTGTGGATTGAGGATTGAAGATTGAGTATTGAGGACTGAGGTCTGAGGATCGAGGATTGAGAGTTGAGGATTGAGGATTGAGGATTGAAGATTGAGGATTAGGTATTGAGGATTGAAGAATGAGGATTGGGTATTGAGGATTGAATAATGAGGATTGAGGATTGAGGATTGACGATTGAGGATTGAAGACTGAGTATCGAGGATTGAATATTGAGGATTGAGGATTGAGGATTGAGGATTGAATGTTGAGTATTGATTATGAAGATTGAGTATTGAGGATTGAGGATTGAGGATTGAGGAATGAGGATTGAGGATTGAGGATTGAAGATTGAGGATTGGGGATTGAGGATTGACGATTGAGGATTGAGTATTGAGTTTTGAGAATTGAGGATTGATTATTGAAGATTGAGTATTCAGGATTGAAGATTGAAGATTGAGGATTGAGGATTGTGGACTGAGGATGAGGGCTGAGGGTTGAAGATTGAGGTTTGTGGACTGAGGACTGAGGATTGAGGATTGAGAATAGAGGATTGAGGATTGAGGATTGAAGATTGAGGATTGGGTATTGATGATTGAAGAATGAGGATTGATCATTGAGGATTGAGGATTGAGGATTGAGGATTGAGGATTGAGCATTGAAGACTGAGTATTGAGGATTGTAGGTTGAGGATTGTGGATTGAGGATTGAGAATTGAGGATTGAATATTGAGGATTGGGGACTGAGTGTTGAGGGTTGAGTGATGAGAATTGATGTTTGTGGATAGAGATTTGAAGATTGCAGATTGAGTATTGAGTAATGAAAACTGTGAATTGATGATATTCTATTGCAGATTGAGGACTGAAGATTGAGTATTGAGGATTGAAGATTGAGGATTGAGGATTGCGGATTGAGGATTGAGGATTGAAGATTGAGGATTGGGGACTGAGTGTTGAGGGTTGATTGAGGAGAATTGATGTTTGTGGATAGAGACTTGAAGATTGCAGATTGAGTATTGAGTATTGAAAACTGTGAATTGATGATATTCTATTGAGGATTGAGGATTGACGCCTGACAGTTGAGGTCTGATGTCTGAAGATTGAGGATTCAGGGTTGAGGATTCAGGATTGAGGTTTGAGGACTGAGGATTTAGGATTGAGGATTGAGAATTGAGGATTGGGGATGAGGGCTGAGGGTTGAGGATTGACGTTAGAGGACTGAGGACTGATGGTTGAGGATTGAGAATTGAGGATTTAGGATTGAGGATTGAGGATTGAAGATTGAGGATTGGGTATTGAGGATTGAAGAATGAGGATTGAGGATTGAGGATTGAGGATTGAGGATTGAGGATTGAGGATTGAGGACTGAAGATTGAGTATTGAGGATTGAAGATTGATGATTGGGGATTGAGGATTGGGGATTGAGGATTGAAGATTGATTATTGAAGATTGAGTATTGAGGATTGAAGATTGAGGGCTGAGGGTTGAGGATTGACGTTAGAGGACTGAGGACTGAGGGTTGAGGATTGAGAATTGAGGATTGAGGATTGAGGATTGAAGATTGAGGATTGGGTATTGAGGATTGAAGAATGAGGATTGAGGATTGAGGATTGAGGATTGAGGATTGAGGATTGAGGATTGAGGATTGAGGACTGAAGATTGAGTATTGAGGATTGAAGATTGATGATTGGGGATTGAGGATTGAGGATTGAGGATTGAAGATTGAGGATTGAAGATTGAGTATTGAGGATTGAAGATTGAGGATTGAGGATTGCGTATTGAGGATTGAGGATTGAGGATTGAGGGTTGTGGATTAAGGATGATGTCTCAGGGATGAGTATTGATGTTTGAGTTCTGAGGATTGAGGATTGAGGATTGAGAATTGAGGATTGTGGAATGAGGATTGAAGATCGAGGATTGGGTATTGAGGATTGAAGAATGAGGATTGAGGATTGAGGATTGAGGATTGAGGATTGAAGATTGAGTATAGAGGATTGAAGTTTGAGGATTGAGGATTGAGTATTGAAGATTGAGGATTTGGGACTGAGGATTGAAGATTGAGGATTGACTATTGAGGATTGAGGATAGAGGATTGAGGATTGAGGATTGAAGATTGAGGATTGGGTATTGAGGATTGAAGAATGAGGATTGAGGATTGAGGATTGAGGATTGAGGATTGAAGATTGAGTATTGAGGATTGAAAGTTGAAGGTTGAGTATTGAGGATTGGGGATTGAGGATTGAGAATTGAGGATAGAGGATTGAAGATTGAGTATTGAGGATTCAAGATTGATGATTGATGATTGAGGATTGAGGATTGAGGATTGAAGATTGAGGATTGAAGATTGAGTGTTGAGGATTGAAGATTGAGGATTGAGGATTGCGGATTGAGGATTGAGGATTGAAGATTGAGGATTGGGGACTGAGTGTTGAGGGTTGAGTGATGAGAATTGATGTTTGTGAATAGAGATTTGAAGATTGCAGGTTGAGTATTGAGCATTGAGACCTGTGAATTGAGGATATTCCATTGAGGATTGAGGATTGACAACTGATTGTTGAGGACTGCGAGCTGAAGATTGAGGATTCAGGATTGAGGATTCAGGATTGAGGTTTGAGGACTGAGGATTGAGGATTGAGGACTGAGGATTGAGGATTGAGGATTGAGGATTAAAGATTGAGGATTGGGTATTGAGGATTGAGGATTGAGGATAGAATATTGAATATTGATGATTGAAGATTGAAGATCGAGGATAGAGGGTTGTGGATTGTGGACGAGGACTGAGGGTTGAGTATTGATGTTTGAGGTCTGAAGATTGAGGATTGAAGAGTGAGGATTGAGGATTGAGAATTGAGGATTGAAGATTGCAGATTGAGTATTGAGGATAGAAGATTGAGGATTGAGGATTGAAGATTGAGGAATTTGGATTGAGGGTTGTGGATTGAGGACGAGGACTGAGGTTTGAGTATTGATTTTTGAGGTCTGAGGATAGAGGATTGAGGATTGAGAATTGAGGATTGAGGATTCAGGATTGAAGATTGAGGATTGGGTATTGATTATTGAAGAATGAGGATTGAGGATTGAGGATTGTGGATTGAGGATTGAGGGTTGAGTATTGAAGATTGAGGATTGAGGATTGAGGATTGAAGATTGAGTATTGAGGATTGAAGATTGGGGATTGAGGATTGAGGATTGAAGATTGATGACTGAGTGTTGAGGGTTGAGTGATGAGAATTGATGTTTGTGGATTGAGATTTGAAGATTGAAGAATGGGGATTGGGTATTGAAAACTGTGATTTGAGGATATTCTATTGAGGATTGAGGATTGACAATTGATTGTTGTTGACCGACGGCTGAAGGTTGAGGATTCAGGATTGAGGATTCCGGGTTGAGGTTTGAGGACTGAGGATTGAGTGTTGAGGATTGAGAATTGAGGATTGACGCTTGAGGATTGAGGATTGAGGATGGAGGATTGAAGACAGAGGACTGAGTATTGAGGATTGAGTGTTGAGAATTGATGTTTGAGGACTGAGATTTGATTATTGAATTTTGTGGATTGAGTATTGAACCATGAGAATTCAGGATATTCTATTGAGTATTGAGAACTGTGGATTGATGGTTGAGTATTGAGAATTGATGGTTGAGGGTTGTGTGTTGAATATTGCGGATTGAGCATTGAGGATTGAGGATTGAGGATTGAAGATTGAGGATTGGCGATTAAGGATTGGCGATTGAGGATTGAGTACTGAGGATTGAGAATTGAGGATTGAGTATTGAGGATTGAGTATTGAGGATTGAATATTGAGGATTGAGGAATGAGGATTGAAGATTGAGGACTGAGTGTTGATGGTTGAGTGACGAGAACTGATTTTTGTGGATTGAGATTTGAAGATTGAAGAATGGGGATTGAGTATTGAAATCTGTGAATTGAGGATATTCTATTGAGGATTAAGGATTGACAATTGATTTTTGAGGACTGAGAGCTGAAGATTGAGGATTCAGGATCGAGGATTTGGGATTGAGGTTTGAGGAATGAGGATTGAGGGTTGAAGATTGAGTATTGAGGATTGAAAATTGAGGATTGAGGATTGAGAACTAAGGATTGGGGATGAGGGCTGAGTGTTGAGGATTGACGTTAGAGGACTGAGGACTGAGGGTTGAGGATTGAGAATTGAGGATTGAGGATTGAGGATTGAAGATTGAGGATTGGGTATTGAGGATTGAAGAATGAGGATTGAGGATTGAGGATTGAGGACTGAGGATTGAGGATTGAGGATTGAGGACTGAAGATTGAGGATTGAATATTGAGGATTGGGTATTGAGGATTTAAGGACGAGGATTGAGGATTGAGGATTGAGGATTGAGGATTGAGGATTGAAGGTTGGGTATTCAGGACTGGAGATTGACAATTGAGGATTGAGGACCGAGGATTGTGGATTGAGGATTGAAGATTGAGTATTGAGGACTGAGGTCTGAGGATCGAGGATTGAGAGTTGAGGATTGAGGATTGAGGATTGAAGATTGAGGATTAGGTATTGAGGATTGAAGAATGAGGATTGGGTATTGAGGATTGAATAATGAGGATTGAGGATTGAGGATTGACGATTGAGGATTGAAGACTGAGTATCGAGGATTGAATATTGAGGATTGAGGATTGAGGATTGAGGATTGAATGTTGAGTATTGATTATGAAGATTGAGTATTGAGGATTGAAGATTGAGGATTGAGGAATGAGGATTGAGGATTGAGGATTGAAGATTGAGGATTGGGGATTGAGGATTGACGATTGAGGATTGAGTATTGAGTTTTGAGAATTGAGGATTGATTATTGAAGATTGAGTATTCAGGATTGAAGATTGAAGATTGAGGATTGAGGATTGTGGACTGAGGATGAGGGCTGAGGGTTGAAGATTGAGGTTTGTGGACTGAGGACTGAGGATTGAGGATTGAGAATAGAGGATTGAGGATTGAGGATTGAAGATTGAGGATTGGGTATTGATGATTGAAGAATGAGGATTGATCATTGAGGATTGAGGATTGAGGATTGAGGATTGAGGATTGAGCATTGAAGACTGAGTATTGAGGATTGTAGGTTGAGGATTGTGGATTGAGGATTGAGAATTGAGGATTGAATATTGAGGATTGGGGACTGAGTGTTGAGGGTTGAGTGATGAGAATTGATGTTTGTGGATAGAGATTTGAAGATTGCAGATTGAGTATTGAGTAATGAAAACTGTGAATTGATGATATTCTATTGCAGATTGAGGACTGAAGATTGAGTATTGAGGATTGAAGATTGAGGATTGAGGATTGCGGATTGAGGATTGAGGATTGAAGATTGAGGATTGGGGACTGAGTGTTGAGGGTTGATTGAGGAGAATTGATGTTTGTGGATAGAGACTTGAAGATTGCAGATTGAGTATTGAGTATTGAAAACTGTGAATTGATGATATTCTATTGAGGATTGAGGATTGACGCCTGACAGTTGAGGTCTGATGTCTGAAGATTGAGGATTCAGGGTTGAGGATTCAGGATTGAGGTTTGAGGACTGAGGATTTAGGATTGAGGATTGAGGCTTGAGGATTAAGGATTGAGGATTGAAGATTGAGGATTGAGGATTGACGATGAGGGCTGAGGGTTGAAGATTGAGGTTTGAGGACTGAGGTCTGAGGATCGAGGATTGAGAGTTGAGGTTTGAGGATTGAGGATTGAAGATTGAGGATTAGGTATTGAGGATTGAAGAATGACGATTGGGTATTGAGGATTGAAGAATGAGGATTGAGGATTGAAGATTGAGGATTGGGTATTGAGGATTGAGGAATGAGGATTGAGGATTGAGGATTGTGGATTGAGGATTGAGGATTGAGTATTGAAGATTGAGAATTGAGGATTGAGGATTGAAGATTGAGTATTGAGGATTGAAGATTGAGGATTGAGGATTGAGGATTGAAGAGTGAGGACTGAGTGTTGAGGGTTGAGTGATGAGAATTGATGTTTGTGGATTGAGATTTGAAGATTGAAGAATGGGGACTGAGTATTGAAAACTGTGAATTGATGATATTCTATTGAGGATTGAGGATTGACAACTGATTGTTGAGGAGTGAGGGCTGAAGATTGAGGATTCAGGGTTGAGGATTAAGTATTGAGGGTTGAGGATTGAAGATTGAGGATTGGGGATTGAGGATTGAGGATTGAGGATTGAAGATTGAGGATTTGGGATTGAGGATTGACGATTGAGGATTGAGTATTGATTATTGAGAATTGAGGATCGATTATTGAAGATTGAGTATTGAGGATTGAAGATTGAGGATTGAGGATTGAGGATTGAGGATTGAGGATGAGGGCTGAGGGTTGAGGATTGAGGTTTCAGGACTGAGGACTGAGGATTGAGGATTGAGAATTGAGGATTGTGGATTTAGGATTGAAGATTAAAGATTGAGGATTGTGTATTCAGGATTGAACATTGAGGATTGAGGATTGAGTAGTGAGGGTTGAGGATTGAGGATTGAATATTGAATATTGATGATTGAAGATAGAAGATCGAGGATAGAGGGTTGTGGATTGAGGACGAGGACTGAGGGTTGAGTATTGACGTTTGAGTTCTGAGGACTGAGGGTTGAGGGTTGAGAATTGAGGACTGAGGATTCAGGAATGAAGATTGAGGATTGGGTATTGAGGATTGAAGGAAGAGGATTGAGGATTGAGGATTGAGGATTGAGGATTGAGGATTGAAGATTGAGGATTGGGTATTGAGGATTGAAGAATGAGGATTGAGGATTGAGGATTGTGGATTGAAGATTGAGGAATGAGTATTGAAGATTGAGAATTGAGGATTGAGGATTGAAGATTGAGTATTGAGGATTGAATATTGAGGATTGAGGATTGAGGATTGAAGTGTGAGGACTGAGTGTTGAGGGTTGAGTGATGAGAATTGATGTTTGTGGATTGAGATTTGAAGATTGAAGAATGGGGATTGGGTATTGAAAACTGTGATTTGAGGATATTCTATTGAGGATTGAGAATTGACAATTGATTGTTGAGGACCGACGGCTGAAGACTGAGGATTCAGGATTGAGGATTCCGGATTGAGGTTTGAAGACTGAGGATTGAGGGTTGAGTATTGAGAATTGAGGATTGACGCTTGAGGATTGAGGATTGAGGATTGAAGATTGAGTATTGAGGATTGAAGATTGAGGACTGAGGATTGAGGATTGAGTATTGAAGATTGAGTATTTGGGACTCAAGATTGAAGAATGAGGATTGATGATTGAGGATTGAGGATTGAGGATTGAGGATTGAGGATTGACGATTGAGGATTGCGTATTGAGGATTGAAGAATGAGGATTGAGGATCGAGGATTGAGGATTGAGGATTGAAGATTGAGTATTGAGGATTGAAGGTTGACGGTTGAGGATTGAGGATTGAGGATTGAGGATTGAGAATTGAGGATTGAGGATTGAGGATTGAAGATTGAGGATTGGGTATTGAGGATTGAAGGATGAGGATTGAGGATTGAGGATTGAGGAGTAAGGATTGAAGATTGAGTGTTGAGGATTGAAGATTGACGATTGAGGATTGAGAATTGAGGATTGAGGATTGAGGATTGGGCATTGAAGACTGAGTATTGAGGATTGAAGGTTGAGGATTGTGGATTGAGGATTGAGAATTGAGGATTGAGTATTGAGGATTGGGGACTGAGTGTTGAGGGTAGAGTGATGAGAATTGATGCTTGTGGGTAGAGACTTGAAGATTGCAGATTGAGTATTGTGTATTGAAAACTGCGAATTGAGGATATTCTATTGAGGATTGAGGATTGACATCGGATTGTTGAGGACTGAGGGCTCAAGATTGAGGATTCAGGATTGAGGATTCAGCATAGAGGTTTGAGGACCGAGGATTGAGGATTGGGGATTGAGGAATGAGGATTGAAGATTGAGGATTGAGGATTGAGGGTTGTGGATTGAGGACGAGGACTGAGGTTTGAGTATTGACGTTTGAGGTCTGAGAATAGAGGATTGAGTATTGAGAATTGAGGATTGAGGATTGAGGATTGAAGATTGAGGATTGGGTATTGAGGATTGAAGATTGGGGATTGGGTATTGAGGATTGAAGAATGAGGATTGAGGATTGAGGATTGTGGATTGAGGATTGAGGAGTGAGTGTTGAAGATTAAGAATTGAGGATTGAGGATTGAAGATTGAGTATTGAGGATTGAAGATTGAGGATTGAGGATTGAGGATTGAAGATTGAGGACTGAGCGTTGAGGGTTGAGTGATGAGAATTGATGTTTGTGGATTGAGATGTGAAGATTGAAGAATGGGGACTGAGTATTGAAAACTGTGATTTGAGGATATTCTATTGAGGATTGAGGATTGACAATTGATTGTTGAGGACCGACGGCTGAAGATTGAGGATTCAGGATTGAGGATTCCGGATTGAGGTTTGAGGACTGAGGATTGAGGGTTCAGGATTGAGGATTGAGGATTGAGAATTGAGGATTGAAGATTGAGTATTGAGGATTGAAGATTGAGGACTGAGGATTGAGGATTGAGGATTGAGTATTGAGGATAGAAGATTGAGGATTGAGGATTGAGGATTGAGGATTGAGTATTGAGGATTGAATATTGAGGATTGAGGAATGAGGATTGAAGATTGAGGACTGAGTGTTGATGGTTGAGTGACGAGAACTGATGTTTGTGGATTGAGATTTGAAGATTGAAGAATGGGGATTGAGTATTGAAATCTGTGAATTGAGGATATTCTATTGAGGATTAAGGATTGACAATTGATTTTTGAGGACTGAGAGCTGAAGATTGAGGATTCAGGATCGAGGATTTGGGATTGAGGTTTGAGGAATGAGGATTGAGGGTTGAAGATTGAGTATTGAGGATTGAAAATTGAGGATTGAGGATTGAGGACTAAGGGTTGGGGATGAGGGCTGAGTGTTGAGGATTGACGTTAGAGGACTGAGGACTGAGGGTTGAGGATTGAGAATTGAGGATTGAGGATTGAAGATTGAGGATTGGGTATTGAGGATTGAAGAATGAGGATTGAGGATTGAGGATTGAGGATTGAGGATTGAGGATTGAGGATTGAGGACTGAAGATTGTGTATCGAGGATTGAAGATTGATGATTGGGGATTGAGGATTGAGGATTGAGGATTGAAGATTGAGGATTGAAGATTGAGTATTGAGGATTGAAGATTGAGGATTGAGGATTGCGGATTGAGGATTGAGGATTGAAGATTGATGATTGGGGTCTCAGTGTTGAGGGTTGATTGAGGAGAATTGATGTTTGTGGATAGAGACTTGAAGATTGCAGATTGAGTATTGAGTATTGAAAAGTGTGAATTGATGATATTCTATTGAGGATTGAGGATTGACGCCTGATAGTTGAGGTCTGATGTCCGAAGATTGAGGATACAGGTTTGAGGATTCAGGATTGAGGTTTGTGGACTGAGGATTTAGGATTGAGGATTGAGTGTTGAGGATTGATTATTGAAGATTGAGTATTGAGGATTGAAGATTGAGGATTGAGGAATGAGGAATGAGGATTGAGGATTGAAGATTGAGGATTGGGGATTGAGGATTGACGATTGAGGATTGAGTATTGAGTTTTGAGAATTGAGGATTGATTATTGAAGATTGAGTATTGAGGATTGAAGATTGAAGATTGAGGATTGAGGATTGTGGACTGAGGATGAGGGCTGAGGGTTGAAGATTGAGGTTTGTGGACTGAGGACTGAGGATTGAGGATTGAGAACAGAGGATTGAGGATTGAGGATTGAAGATTGAGGATTGGGTATTGAGGATTGAAGAAGGAGGATTGAGGATTGAGGGTTGAGGATTTAGGATTGAAGATTGAGGATTGAGGATTGAGGACAGAAGAGTGAACATTGAGTGTCGAGGATTGAAGATAGAGGATTGAGGATTGAGGGTTGAGGATTGAGGACGAGGACTGACGGTTGAGGATAGGGGTTGAGGATTGAGGATTGAGGATTGAGGACTGAGGATTGAGGATTGAGGATAGAGCATTGAGGATTGAAGATTCAGGACTGTGTATTGAGGATTGAAGATTGAGGATTAAGGATTGAGGATTGGGGATTGAGGATCTAGGATTGGAGATCGATTATTGAGGATTGAAGGTTGAGTATTGAGGACTGAGCATTGAGAATTGAGAATTGAGAATGAGGACTGAGGGTTGAGGAGTGAGGTTTGAGGAACAAAAATCGAGGATTGAGGATTGAGGACTGAGGATTGACGATTGAGAATTGAAGATTGAGGATTGATTACAGAGGTTTGAGGATTCAGGATTGAGGATTGAGGATTGAGGATTGAGGATTGAAGATTCAGTATTGAGGATTGAAGATTGAGAATTGAGGATTTTAGGATTGAACATTGAGAACTGAGAGTTCAGGGTTTAGTGATGAGGATTGATGTTTGTGGATAGAGATTTAAAGATTGCAGATTGAGTATTGAGTATTGAAAGCTGTGAATTGAGGATATTCTATTGGGGATTGAGGATTGGCAACTGTTTGTTGACGACTGAGGGCTGTAGATTGAGGATGCAGGATTGAGGATTCAGAATTGAGATTTGAGGACTGAGGATTGCGGATTGAAGATTGAGTATTGAGGATTGAAGATTGAGGATTGAGGATTGAGGATTGAGTATCGAGGATGAGGTCTGAGGTTTGAGGATTGAGGTTTGAGGACTGAGGACTGAGGATTGAGGGTTGAGAATTGAGGATTGAGGATTCAGGATTGAAGGTTGAGGATTGGGTATTGAGGATTGAAGGAAGAGGATTGAGGATTGAGTATTGAGGATTGAGGATTGAGGATTGAAGATTGAGGATTGGGTATTGAGGATTGAGGAATGAGGATTGAGGATTGAGGATTGTGGATTGAGGATTGAGGATTGAGTATTGAAGATTGAGAATTGAGGATTGAGGATTGAAGATTGAGTATTGAGGATTGAAGATTGAGGATTGAGGATTGAGGATTGAAGAGTGAGGACTGAGTGTTGAGGGTTGAGTGATGAGAATTGATGTTTGTGGATAGAGATTTGAAGATTGCAGATTGAGTATTGAGTAATGAAAACTGTGAATTGATGATATTCTATTGAGGATTGAGGATTGACAACTGATTGTTGAGGAGTGAGGGCTGAAGATGGAGGATACAGGATTGAGGATTGAGTATTGAGTTTTGAGAATTGAGGATTGATTGTTGAAGATTGAGTATTGAGGATTGAAGAATGAAGATTGAGGATTGAGGATTGAGGCCTGAGGATGAGGGCTGAGGGTTGAAGATTGTGGTTTGAGGACTGAGGACTGAGGATCGAGGATTGAGAGTTGAGGTTTGAGGATTGAGGATTGAAGATTGAGGATTAGGTATTGAGGATTGAAGAATGAGGTTGGGTATTGAGGATTGAAGAATGCGGAATGAGGATTGAGGATTGAGGATTGAGGATTGAGGATTGAGGATTGAGGGTGAGGGCTGAGGGTTGAGGATTGATGTTTCAGGACTGAGGACTGAGGATTGAGGATTGAGAATTGAGGATTGAGGATTGAGGATTGAAGATTGAGGATTGGGTATTGAGGATTGAAGAATGAGGATTGAGGATTGAGGGTTGAGGATTTAGGATTGAAGATTGAGGATTGAGGATTGAGGATTGAGGAGTGAATATTGAGTGTTGAGGATTGATGATAGAGGATTGAGGATTGAGGGTTGCGGATTGAGGACGAGGACTGACGGTTGAGGACTGAGGTTTGATGATTGAGGTTGAGGATTGAGGACTGAGGATTGAGGATAGAGGATTGAGTATTGAGGATTGAAGATTGAGGATTGATGATTGAGGATTGAAGATTGAGGACTGAGTGTTGAGGGTTGAGTGATGAGAATTGATGTTTGTGGATAGAGGTTTGAAGATTGAGGATTGGGTATTGAGGAATGAAGCATGAGGATTGAGAATTGAGGATTGAGCATTGAGGATTGAAGATTGAGCATTGAGAATTGAAGATTGACGATTGAGGATTGAGAATTGAGGATTGAGGATTGAGGATTGAGGATTGAGCATTGGAGATTGAGTATTGAGGATTGAAGGTTGAGGGTTGTGGATTGTGGGTTGAGGATTGAGGATTGAAGATTGAGGATTGGGTATTGACGATTGAAGAATGAGGATTGAGGATTGAGGATTGAGGATTGAGGATTGAAGATTGAGTATTGAGGATTGAAGGTTGACGGTTGAGTATTGAGGATTGGGAATTGAGGATTGAGGATTGAGGATAGAGGATTGAAGATTGAGTATTGAGGATTGAAGATTGATGATTGAGGATTGAGGATTGAGGATTGAGGATTGAGGATTGAAGATTGAGCATTGCAGATTGAGTATTGAGGATTGAAGATTGAGGATTGAGGATTGCGGATTGAGGATTGAGGATTGAAGATTGAGGATTGGGGACTGAGTGTTGAGGATTGAAGATTGAGGATTGAGGATTGAGAGTTGAGTATTGGGGATGAGGGCTGAGGGTGGAGGATTGACGTTAGAGGACTGAGGACTGAGGGTTGAGGATTGAGAATTGAGGATTGTGGATTGAGGATTGAAGATTGAGGATTGGGTATTGAGGATTGAAGAATGAGGATTGAGGATTGAGGATTGAGGATTGGGGATGAGGGCTGAGGGTTGAGGATTGACGTTAGAGGACTGAGGACTGAGGGTTGAGGATTGAGAATTGAGGATTGAGGATTGAGGATTGAAGATTGAGGATTGGGTATTGAGGATTGAAGAATGAGGATTGAGGATTCAGGATTGAGGATTGAGGATTGAGTATTGAAGATTGAGTATTGAGGATTGAAGTTTGAGGATTGAGGATTGAGTATTGAAGATTGAGGATTTGGGACTGAGGATTGAAGATTGAGGATTGATGATTGAGGATTGAGGATTGAGGAATGAGGATTGACGATTGAGGATTGCGTATTGAGGATTGAGGAATGAGGATTGAGGATTGAGGATTGAGGATTTAGGATTGAAGATTGAGTATTGAGGATTGAAGGTTGACGGTTGAGCATTGAGGATTGAGGATTGAGGATTGAGAATTGAGGATTGAGGATTGAGGATTGAAGATTGGGTACTGGGTATTGAGGATTGAAGAATGAGGATTGAGGATTGAGGATTGAGGATTGAGGATTAAAGATTGAGTGTTGGGTATTGAGGATTGAAGAATGAGGATTGAGGATTGAGGATTGAATATTGAGTATTGAGGATTGAAGTTTGAGGATTGAGGATTGAGTATTGAAGATTGAGGGTTTGGGACTGAGGATCGAAGATTGAGGATTGATGATTGAGGATTGAGGATTGAGGATTGAGGATTGAGGATTGACGATTGAGGATTGCGTATTGAGGATTGAGGAATGAGGATTGAGGATTGAGTATTGAGGATTGAAGATTGAGGATTGAGGATTGAGGATTGAGGATTGAGTATTGAGGATAGAAGATTGAGGACTGGGGACTGAGGATTGAAGATTGAGGATTGGGGATTGAGGATTGAGGGTGGAGGATTGAGGTTAGAGGACTGAGGACTGAGGATTGAGGATTGAGAATTGAGGATTGAGGATTGGGGATTGAAGATTTAGGATTGGGTATTGAGGATTGAAGAATGAGGATTGTGGATTGAGGATTGAGGGTTGAGTGATGAGAATTGATGTTTGTGGATAGGGATTTGAAGTTTGCAGATTGAGTATTGAGTAATGAAAACTGTGAATTGATGATATTCTATTGAGGATTGAGGATTGACAACTGATTGTTGAGGAGTGAGTGCTGAAGATTGAGGATTCAGGATTGAGGATTAAGGATTGAGGTTTGAGGACTGAGGATTGAGGATTGAGGATTGAGGATTGAGGATTGAGGATTGAAGATTGAGGATTGAGGATTGAGGGTTGTGGATTGAGGACGAGGTCTCAGGGATGAGTATTGATGTTTGAGTTCTGAGGATTGAGGATTGAGGATTGAGAATTGAGGATTGAGGAATGAGGATTGAAGATTGAGGATTGGGTATTGAGGATTGAGGAATGAGGATTGAGGATTGAGGACTGAGGATTGAGTATTGAAGATTGAGTATTGAGGATTGAAGTTTGAGGATTGAGGATTGAGTATTGAAGATTGAGTATTTGGGACTGAGGATTGAAGATTGAGGATCGATGATTGAGGATTGAGGATTGAGGATTGAGGATTGATGATTGAGGATTGCGTATTGAGGATTGAGGAATGAGGACTGAGGATTGAGGATTGAGGATTGAGGATTTAGGATTGAAGATTGAGTATTGAGGATTGAAGGTTGACGGTTGAGGATTGAGGATTGAGGATTGAGGATTGAGAATTGAGGATTGAGGATTGAGGATTGAAGATTGGGTACTGGGTATTGAGGATTGAAGAATGACGATTGAGGATTGAGAATTGAGGATTGAGGATTGAGGATTGAGGTTTGGGCATTGAAGACTAAGTATTGAGGATTGAAGGTTGAGGATTGTGGATTGAGGATTGAGGATTGAGGATTGAGGATTGAAGATTGAGGACTGAGTGTTGAGGGTAGAGTGATGAGAATTGATGCTTGTGGATAGAGATTTGAAGATTGCCGATTGAGTATTGAGTAATGAAAACTGTGAATTAATGACATTCTATTGAGGATTGAGGATTGACAACTGATTGTTGAGGAGTGAGGGCTGAAGATTGAGGATTCAGGGTTGAGGATTAAGTATTGAGGGTTGAGCATTGAAGATTGAGGATTGGGGATTGAGGATTGAGGATTGAGGATTGAGGATTGAGGATTGAAGATTGAGGATTGGGTATTGAGGATTGAAGAATGAGGATTGAGGATTGAGGATTGTGGATTGAGGATTGAGGATTGAGTATTGAAGATTGAGAATTGAGGATTGAGGATTGAAGATTGAGTATTGAGGATTGAAGATTGAGGATTGAGGATTGAGGATTGAAGAGTGAGGACTGAATGTTGAGGGTTGAGTGATGAGAATTGATGTTTGTGGATTGAGATTTGAAGATTGAAGAATGGGGACTGAGTATTGAAAACTGTGATTTGAGGATAATCTATTGAGTATTGAGGATTGACAATTGATTGTTGAGGACCGACGGCTGAAGATTGAGGATTCAGGATTGAGGATTCCGGATTGAGGTTTGAGGACTGAGGATTGAGGGTTGAGGATTGAGGATTGAGGATTGAGGGTTGAGGATTGAAGATTGAGTATTGAGGATTGACGATTGAGGATTGAGGATTGAAGGACGAGGATTGAGGATTGAGGATTGAGGATTGAGGATTGAGGATTGAAGGTTGAGTATTCAGGATTGGAGATTGACGATTGAGGATTGAGGACCGAGGATTGAGGATTGAGGATTGAGGCTTGAGGATTGAGGATTGAGGACTGAAGACTGAGTATTGAGGATTGAAGGTTGAGGATTGTGGATTGAGGATTGAGAATTGAGGATTGAGTATTGAGGATTGGGGACTGAGTGTTGAGGGTTGAGTGATGAGAATTGATGCTTGTGGATAGAGATTTGAAGATTGCCGATTGAGTATTGAGTAATGAAAACTGTGAATTGATGATATTCTATTGAGGATTGACGATTGACAACTGATTGTTGAGGAGTGAGGGTTGAAGATTGAGGATGCAGGATTGAGGATTAAGGATTGAGGATTGAGGATTGAGGATTGAGGATTGAGGATTGAAGATTGAGGATTGAAGGTTGAAGATTGAGGATTGAGGATTGAGGATTGAAGATTGGGGATTAAAGAATGAGGATTGAGGATTGAGGATTGAGGATTGAGGATTGAGTATTGAAGATTGAATACTGATGATCGAAAATTGAGGGTTGAGGGTTGAGGGTTGTGGATTGAGGACGAGGACTGAGGGTTGAATATTGACGTTTGAGATGTGAGGATTGAGGATTGAGGATTGAGAATTCAGGATTGAGGATTGAGGATTGAAGACTGAGGATTGGATATTGAATATTGAAGAGTGAGGATTGAGGATTGAGGATTGACGATTGAATATTGCAGATTGAGTGTTGAGGATTGAAGATAGAGGATTGGGGATTGAGGATTGAGAATTGAGGATTGAGTATTGAAGATTGATGATTTGGGATTGAGGATTGACGATTGAGGATTGAGTATTGAGTATTGAGAATTGAGGATTGATTATTGAAGATTGAGTGTTGAGGACTGAAGATTGAGGATTGAGGATTGAGGATTGAGGATTGAGGGTGAGGGCTGAGGGTTGAGGATTGATGTTTCAGGACTGAGGACTGAGGATTGAGGATTGAGAATTGAGGATTGAGGATTGAGGATTGAAGATTGAGGATTGGGTATTGATGATTGAAGAATGAGGATTGAGGATTGAGGGTTGAGGATTTAGGATTGAAGATTGAGGATTGAGGATTGAGGATTGAGGAGTGAATATTGAGTGTTGAGGATTGATGATTGAGCATTGAGGATTGAAGATTGACGATTGAGGATTGAGAATTGAGGATTGAGGATTGAGGATTGAGGATTGAGCATTGGAGATTGAGTATTGAGGATTGAAGGTTGAGGATTGTGGATTGTGGGTTGAGGATTGAGGATTGAAGATTGAGGATTGGGTATTGAGGATTGAAGAATGAGGATTGAGGATAGAGGATTGAGGATTGAGGATTGAAGATTGAGTATTGAGGATTGAAGGTTGACGGTTGAGTATTGAGGATTGGGAATTGAGGATTGAGGATTGAGGATAGAGGATTGAAGATTGAGTATTGAGGATTGAAGATTGATGATTGAGGATTGAGGATTGAGGATTGAGGATTGAGGACTGAGTGTTGAGGGTTGAGTGATGAGAATTGATGTTTGTGGATAGAGGTTTGAAGATTGAGGATTGGGTATTGAGGAATGAAGCATGAGGATTGAGAATTGAGGATTGAGCATTGAGGATTGAAGATTGAGCATTGAGAATTGAAGATTGACGATTGAGGATTGAGAATTGAGGATTGAGGATTGACGATTGAGGATTGAGCATTGGAGATTGAGTATTGAGGATTGAAGGTTGAGGGTTGTGGATTGTGGGTTGAGGATTGAGGATTGAAGATTGAGGATTGGGTATTGACGATTGAAGAATGAGGATTGAGGATTGAGGATTGAGGATTGAGGATTGAAGATTGAGTATTGAGGATTGAAGGTTGACGGTTGAGTATTGAGGATTGGGAATTGAGGATTGAGGATTGAGGATAGAGGATTGAAGATTGAGTATTGAGGATTGAAGATTGATGATTGAGGATTGAGGATTGAGGATTGAGGATTGAGGATTGAAGATTGAGCATTGCAGATTGAGTATTGAGGATTGAAGATTGAGGATTGAGGATTGCGGATTGAGGATTGAGGATTGAAGATTGAGGATTGGGGACTGAGTGTTGAGGATTGAAGATTGAGGATTGAGGATTGAGAGTTGAGTATTGGGGATGAGGGCTGAGGGTGGAGGATTGACGTTAGAGGACTGAGGACTGAGGGTTGAGGATTGAGAATTGAGGATTGTGGATTGAGGATTGAAGATTGAGGATTGGGTATTGAGGATTGAAGAATGAGGATTGAGGATTGAGGATTGAGGATTGGGGATGAGGGCTGAGGGTTGAGGATTGACGTTAGAGGACTGAGGACTGAGGGTTGAGGATTGAGAATTGAGGATTGAGGATTGAGGATTGAAGATTGAGGATTGGGTATTGAGGATTGAAGAATGAGGATTGAGGATTCAGGATTGAGGATTGAGGATTGAGTATTGAAGATTGAGTATTGAGGATTGAAGTTTGAGGATTGAGGATTGAGTATTGAAGATTGAGGATTTGGGACTGAGGATTGAAGATTGAGGATTGATGATTGAGGATTGAGGATTGAGGAATGAGGATTGACGATTGAGGATTGCGTATTGAGGATTGAGGAATGAGGATTGAGGATTGAGGATTGAGGATTTAGGATTGAAGATTGAGTATTGAGGATTGAAGGTTGACGGTTGAGCATTGAGGATTGAGGATTGAGGATTGAGAATTGAGGATTGAGGATTGAGGATTGAAGATTGGGTACTGGGTATTGAGGATTGAAGAATGAGGATTGAGGATTGAGGATTGAGGATTGAGGATTAAAGATTGAGTGTTGGGTATTGAGGATTGAAGAATGAGGATTGAGGATTGAGGATTGAATATTGAGTATTGAGGATTGAAGTTTGAGGATTGAGGATTGAGTATTGAAGATTGAGGGTTTGGGACTGAGGATCGAAGATTGAGGATTGATGATTGAGGATTGAGGATTGAGGATTGAGGATTGAGGATTGACGATTGAGGATTGCGTATTGAGGATTGAGGAATGAGGATTGAGGATTGAGTATTGAGGATTGAAGATTGAGGATTGAGGATTGAGGATTGAGGATTGAGTATTGAGGATAGAAGATTGAGGACTGGGGACTGAGGATTGAAGATTGAGGATTGGGGATTGAGGATTGAGGGTGGAGGATTGAGGTTAGAGGACTGAGGACTGAGGATTGAGGATTGAGAATTGAGGATTGAGGATTGGGGATTGAAGATTTAGGATTGGGTATTGAGGATTGAAGAATGAGGATTGTGGATTGAGGATTGAGGGTTGAGTGATGAGAATTGATGTTTGTGGATAGGGATTTGAAGTTTGCAGATTGAGTATTGAGTAATGAAAACTGTGAATTGATGATATTCTATTGAGGATTGAGGATTGACAACTGATTGTTGAGGAGTGAGTGCTGAAGATTGAGGATTCAGGATTGAGGATTAAGGATTGAGGTTTGAGGACTGAGGATTGAGGATTGAGGATTGAGGATTGAGGATTGAGGATTGAAGATTGAGGATTGAGGATTGAGGGTTGTGGATTGAGGACGAGGTCTCAGGGATGAGTATTGATGTTTGAGTTCTGAGGATTGAGGATTGAGGATTGAGAATTGAGGATTGAGGAATGAGGATTGAAGATTGAGGATTGGGTATTGAGGATTGAGGAATGAGGATTGAGGATTGAGGACTGAGGATTGAGTATTGAAGATTGAGTATTGAGGATTGAAGTTTGAGGATTGAGGATTGAGTATTGAAGATTGAGGATTTGGGACTGAGGATTGAAGATTGAGGATCGATGATTGAGGATTGAGGATTGAGGATTGAGGATTGATGATTGAGGATTGCGTATTGAGGATTGAGGAATGAGGACTGAGGATTGAGGATTGAGGATTGAGGATTTAGGATTGAAGATTGAGTATTGAGGATTGAAGGTTGACGGTTGAGGATTGAGGATTGAGGATTGAGGATTGAGAATTGAGGATTGAGGATTGAGGATTGAAGATTGGGTACTGGGTATTGAGGATTGAAGAATGACGATTGAGGATTGAGAATTGAGGATTGAGGATTGAGGATTGAGGTTTGGGCATTGAAGACTAAGTATTGAGGATTGAAGGTTGAGGATTGTGGATTGAGGATTGAGGATTGAGGATTGAGGATTGAAGATTGAGGACTGAGTGTTGAGGGTAGAGTGATGAGAATTGATGCTTGTGGATAGAGATTTGAAGATTGCCGATTGAGTATTGAGTAATGAAAACTGTGAATTAATGACATTCTATTGAGGATTGAGGATTGACAACTGATTGTTGAGGAGTGAGGGCTGAAGATTGAGGATTCAGGGTTGAGGATTAAGTATTGAGGGTTGAGCATTGAAGATTGAGGATTGGGGATTGAGGATTGAGGATTGAGGATTGAGGATTGAGGATTGAAGATTGAGGATTGGGTATTGAGGATTGAAGAATGAGGATTGAGGATTGAGGATTGTGGATTGAGGATTGAGGATTGAGGATTGAGGATTGAAGATTGAGGACTGAGTGTTGAGGGTAGAGTGATGAGAATTGATGCTTGTGGATAGAGATTTGAAGATTGCCGATTGAGTATTGAGTAATGAAAACTGTGAATTAATGACATTCTATTGAGGATTGAGGATTGACAACTGATTGTTGAGGAGTGAGGGCTGAAGATTGAGGATTCAGGGTTGAGGATTAAGTATTGAGGGTTGAGCATTGAAGATTGAGAATTGAGGATTGAGGATTGAAGATTGAGTATTGAGGATTGAAGATTGAGGATTGAGGATTGAGGATTGAAGAGTGAGGACTGAATGTTGAGGGTTGAGTGATGAGAATTGATGTTTGTGGATTGAGATTTGAAGATTGAAGAATGGGGACTGAGTATTGAAAACTGTGATTTGAGGATAATCTATTGAGTATTGAGGATTGACAATTGATTGTTGAGGACCGACGGCTGAAGATTGAGGATTCAGGATTGAGGATTCCGGATTGAGGTTTGAGGACTGAGGATTGAGGGTTGAGGATTGAGGATTGAGGATTGAGGGTTGAGGATTGAAGATTGAGTATTGAGGATTGACGATTGAGGATTGAGGATTGAAGGACGAGGATTGAGGATTGAGGATTGAGGATTGAGGATTGAGGATTGAAGGTTGAGTATTCAGGATTGGAGATTGACGATTGAGGATTGAGGACCGAGGATTGAGGATTGAGGATTGAGGCTTGAGGATTGAGGATTGAGGACTGAAGACTGAGTATTGAGGATTGAAGGTTGAGGATTGTGGATTGAGGATTGAGAATTGAGGATTGAGTATTGAGGATTGGGGACTGAGTGTTGAGGGTTGAGTGATGAGAATTGATGCTTGTGGATAGAGATTTGAAGATTGCCGATTGAGTATTGAGTAATGAAAACTGTGAATTGATGATATTCTATTGAGGATTGACGATTGACAACTGATTGTTGAGGAGTGAGGGTTGAAGATTGAGGATGCAGGATTGAGGATTAAGGATTGAGGATTGAGGATTGAGGATTGAGGATTGAGGATTGAAGATTGAGGATTGAAGGTTGAAGATTGAGGATTGAGGATTGAGGATTGAAGATTGGGGATTAAAGAATGAGGATTGAGGATTGAGGATTGAGGATTGAGGATTGAGTATTGAAGATTGAATACTGATGATCGAAAATTGAGGGTTGAGGGTTGAGGGTTGTGGATTGAGGACGAGGACTGAGGGTTGAATATTGACGTTTGAGATGTGAGGATTGAGGATTGAGGATTGAGAATTCAGGATTGAGGATTGAGGATTGAAGACTGAGGATTGGATATTGAATATTGAAGAGTGAGGATTGAGGATTGAGGATTGACGATTGAATATTGCAGATTGAGTGTTGAGGATTGAAGATAGAGGATTGGGGATTGAGGATTGAGAATTGAGGATTGAGTATTGAAGATTGATGATTTGGGATTGAGGATTGACGATTGAGGATTGAGTATTGAGTATTGAGAATTGAGGATTGATTATTGAAGATTGAGTGTTGAGGACTGAAGATTGAGGATTGAGGATTGAGGATTGAGGATTGAGGGTGAGGGCTGAGGGTTGAGGATTGATGTTTCAGGACTGAGGACTGAGGATTGAGGATTGAGAATTGAGGATTGAGGATTGAGGATTGAAGATTGAGGATTGGGTATTGATGATTGAAGAATGAGGATTGAGGATTGAGGGTTGAGGATTTAGGATTGAAGATTGAGGATTGAGGATTGAGGATTGAGGAGTGAATATTGAGTGTTGAGGATTGATGATTGAGCATTGAGGATTGAAGATTGACGATTGAGGATTGAGAATTGAGGATTGAGGATTGAGGATTGAGGATTGAGCATTGGAGATTGAGTATTGAGGATTGAAGGTTGAGGATTGTGGATTGTGGGTTGAGGATTGAGGATTGAAGATTGAGGATTGGGTATTGAGGATTGAAGAATGAGGATTGAGGATAGAGGATTGAGGATTGAGGATTGAAGATTGAGTATTGAGGATTGAAGGTTGACGGTTGAGTATTGAGGATTGGGAATTGAGGATTGAGGATTGAGGATAGAGGATTGAAGATTGAGTATTGAGGATTGAAGATTGATGATTGAGGATTGAGGATTGAGGATTGAGGATTGATGATTGAGCATTGCAGATTGAGTATTGAGGATTGAAGATTGAGGATTGAGGATTGCGGATTGAGGATTGAGGATTGAAGATTGAGGATTGGGGACTGAGTGTTGAGGGTTGTGTGATGAGAATTGATGTTTGTGAATAGAGATTTGAAGATTGCAGGTTGAGTATTGAGCATTGAGACCTGTGAATTGAGTATATTCTATTGAGGATTGAGGATTGACAACTGATCGTTGAGGACTGCGAGCTGAAGATTGAGGATTCAGGATTGAGGATTCAGGATTGAGGTTTGAGGACCGAGGATTGAGGATTGAGGGCTGAGGATTGAGGATTCAGGATTGAGGATTAAAGATTGAGGATTGTGTATTCAGGATTGAACATTGAGGATTGAGGATTGAGTAGTGAGGATTGAGGATTGAGGATTGAATATTGAATATTGATGATTGAAGATTGAAGATCGAGGATAGAGGGTTGTGGATTGAGGACGAGGACTGAGGGTTGAGTATTGACGTTTGAGTTCTGAGGACTGAGGATTGAGGGTTGAGAATTGAGGACTGACGATTCAGGATTGAAGATTGAGGATTGGGTATTGAGGATTGAAGGAAGAGGATTGAGGATTGAGGATTGAGGATTGAGGATTGAGGATTGAGGATTGAAGATTGAGTATTGAGGATTCAAGATTGATGATTGAGGATTGAGGATTGAGGATTGCGGATTGAAGATTGAGGATTGAAGATTGAGTATTGAGGATTGAAGATTGAGGATTGAGGATTGCGGATTGAGGTTTGAGGATCGAAGATTGAGGACTGGGGACTGAGTGTTGAGGGTTGAGTGATGAGAATTGATGTTTGTGGATAGAGATTTGAAGATTGCAAGTTGAGTATTGAGTAATGAAAACTGTGAATTGATGATATTCTATTGAGGATTGAGGATTGACAGCTGATTGTTGAGGAGTGAGGGCTGAAGGTTGAGGATACAGGATTGAGGATTAAGGATTGATCTTTGAGGACTGAGGATTGAGGATTGAGGATTGAGGATTGAGGATTGAGGATCGAAGATTGAGGACTGAGGATTGAGGGTTGTGGATTGAGTACGAGGACTTAGAGTTGAGTATTGATGTTTGAGTTCTGAGGATTGAGGGTTGAGGATTGAGAATTGAGTATTGAGGATTGAGGATTGAAGATTGAGGATTGGGTATTGAGGATTGAGTATTGAGGATTGAAGATTGAGGATTGAGGATTGCGGATTGAGGATTGAGGATTGAAGATTGAGGATTGGGGACTGAGTGTTGAGGGTTGATTGAGGAGAATTGATGTTTGTGGATAGAGACTTGAAGATTGCAGATTGAGTATTGAGTATTGAAAACTGTGGGTTTATGATATTCTATTGAGGATTGAGGATTGACGCCTGATAGTTGAGGTCTGATGTCTGAAGATTGAGGATTCAGGTTTGAGGATTCAGGATTGAGGTTTGAGGACTGAGGATTTAGGATTGAGGATTAAGGCTTGAGGATTGAGGATTGAGAATTGAAGATTGAGGATTGAGGATTGAGGATGAGGGCTGAGGGTTGAAGATTGAGGTTTTAGGACTGAGGTCTGAGGATCGAGGATTGAGAGTTGAGGATTGGGGATTGAGGGTTGAAGATTGAGGATTAGGTATTGAGGATTGAAGAATGAGGATTGGGTATTGAGGATTGAGGAATGAGGATTGAGGATTGAGGATTGAGGATTGAGGATTGAAGACTGAGTATCGAGGATTGAATATTGAGGATTGAGGATTGAGGATTGAGGATTGAGTATTGAGGATTGATTATTGAATATTGGGTATTGAGGATTGAAGATTGAGGATTGAGGAATGAGGATTGAGGATTGATTATTGAATATTGAGTATTGAGGATTGAAGATTGAGGATTGAGGAATGAGGATTGAGGATTGGGGATTGAAGATTGAGGATTGGGGATTGAGGATTGACGATTGAGGATTGAGTATTGGGGATTGAAGAATGAGGATTGAGGATTGAGGATTGAGGATTGAGGATTGAGGATTGAGGATTGAGGACTGAAGATTGAGTATTGAGGATTGAAGATTAAGGATTGAGGATTGAGAATTGAGGATTGGGGATGAGGGCTGAGGGTTGAGGATTGACGTTAGAGGACTTAGGACTGAGGGTTGAGGATTGAGAATTGAGGATTGAGGATTGAGGATTGAAGATTGAGGATTGGGTATTGAGGATTGAAGAATGAGGATTGAGGATTGAGGATTGAAGATTGAGGATTGGGTATTGAGGATTGAAGGATGAGGATTGAGGATTGAGGATTGAGGATTAAGGATTGAAGATTGAGTGTTGAGGATTGAAGATTGACGATTGCGGATTGGGAATTGAGGATTGAGGATTGAGGATTGGGCATTGAAGACTGAGTATTGAGGATTGAAGGTTGAGGATTGTGGATTGAGGATTGAGAATTGAGGATTGAGTATTGAGAATTGGGGACTGAGTGTTGAGGGTAGAGTGATGAGAATTGATGCTTGTGGATAGAGACTTGAAGATTGCAGATTGAGTATTGTGTATTGAAAACTGCGAATTGAGGATATTCTATTGAGGATTGAGGATTGACATCGGATTGTTGAGGACTGAGGGCTGAAGATTGAGGATTCAGGATTGAGGATTCAGAATTGAGGTTTGAGGACTGAGGATTGAGGATTGAAGATTGAGTATTGAGGATTGAAGATTGAGGATTGAGGATTGAGAATTGAGTATTGGGGATGAGGGCTGAGGGTGGAGGATTGACGTTAGAGGACTGAGGACTGAGGGTTGAGGATTGAGTATTGAGGAATGAAGCCTGACGATTGAGGATTGAGGATTGAGGACTGAGGATTGAAGATTGATGATTGGGGATTGAGGATTGAGGATTGAGGATTGAAGATTGAGGATTGAAGATTGAGTATTGAGGATTGAAGGTTGAGGATTGAGGATTGCGGATTGAGGATTGAGGATTGAATATTGAGGATTGGGGACTGAGTGTTGAGGATTGATTGATGAGAATTGATGTTTGTGGATAGAGACTTGAAGATTGCAGGTTGAGTATTGAGTATTGAGGCCTGTGAATTGAGGATATTCTATTGAGGATTGAGGATTGACAACTGATAGTTGAGGTCTGATGTCTGAAAATTGAGGATTCAGGATTGAGGATTCCGGATTGAGGTTTGAGGACTGAGGATTGAGGTTTGAGGATTGAGGATTGAGGATTGAAGGTTGATGACTGAGGACTGAGGATTGAAGGTTGAGGATTGAAGATTGAGGATTGAGTATTGAGGATTGATGATTGAGGATTGAAGATTGAATATTGATGATTGAAGATTGAGTATTGAGGATTGAGGGTTGAGGATTGAGGATTGAGTATAAAAGATTGAGGATTGAGGATTGAGGATTGAGGATTGAGGATTGAGGACTGAAGATTGAATATTGATGATTGAAGATTGAGGATTGAGGATTGAGGGTTGTGGATTGAGGACGAGGTCTGAGGGTTGAGTATTGATGTTTGAGGTCTGAGGGTTGAGGATTGAGGATTGAGAATTGAGGATTGAGGATTGAGGATTGAAGATTGAGGATTGGGTATTGAGGATTGAAGTGTGAGGATTGGGGATTGAGGATTGAGGATTGAATATTGCAGATTGAGTGTTGATGATTGAAGATTGAGGATTGAGGATTGAGGATTGGGGATTGAGGACTGAGGACTGAGGATTGAAGATTGAGTATTGAGGAATGAAGCCTGACGATTGAGGATTGAGGATTGAGGACTGAGGATTGAAGACTGAGTATTGAGGATTGAAAATTGAGGATTGAGGATTGAGGATTGAGGATTGAGGATTGAGGATTGAACATAGAGGACTGAGTGTTGAGGGTTGAGTGATGAGAATTGATGTTTGTGGATAGAGATTTGAAGATTGCAGATTGAGCATTGAGTAATGAAAACTGTGGATTGATGATATTCTATTGAGGGTTGAGGATTGACAACTGATTGTTGATGAGTGAGGTCTGAAGATTGAGGATTCAGGATTCAGGATTAAGGATTGAGGTTTGAGGACTGAGGATTGAGGATTGAGTACTTATGATTGAGGATTGAGGATTGAAGATTGAGGATTGAGGGTTGAGGGTTGTGGATTGTGGACGAGGACTCAGGGTTGAGTATTGACGTTTGAGTTCTGAGGATTGAGGATTGAGGGTTGAGAATTGAGGATTGGGTATTGAGGATTGAAGAATGAGGATTGAGGATTGAGGATTGAGGATTGAGGATTGAAGACTGAGTATCGAGGATTGAATATTGAGGATTGAGGATTGAGGTTTGAGGATTGAGGATTGAGGACCGAGGATTGAGGATTGAAGATTGAGCATTGAGGGTTGAAGACTGACGATTGAGGATTGGGGATTGAGGATTGAGGATTGAGGATTGAAGATTGATTATTGAGGATTGAAAATTGAGGATTGAGGATTGAGGATTGAGGATTGAGGATTGTGGATTGAGGACTGAGGATTGAAGATTCAATATTGAGTGTTGAAGGTTGAGAATGGGAGATTGAGAATTGAACATTGAGGACTGAGTGTTGAGGGTTGAGTGATGAGGATTGACGTTTGTGTATAGAGATTTGAAGATTGCAGATTGAGTATTGAGTATAGAAAACTGTGGATTGAGGATATTCTATAGAGGATTCAGGATTGACATCGGATTGTTGAGGACTGAGGGCTGAAGATTGAGGATTCAGGATTGAGGATTCAGAATTGAGGTTTGAGGACTGAGGACTGAGGATTGAAGATTGAGTATTGAGGATTGAAGATTGAGGATTGAGGATTGAGAATTGAGGATTGAGGATGAGGGCTGAGGGTTGAGGATTGAGGTTAGGGGACTGCGGACTGAGGGTTGAGGATTGAGAATTGAGGATTGAGGATTGAGGATTGAAGATTGAGGATTGGGTATTGAGGATTGAAGAATGAGGATTGAGGATTGAGGATTGAGGATTGAGGATTGAAGATTGAGGATTGAGGAATGAGGATTGAGGATTGAGGATTGAAGATTGAGGATTGGGTATTGAGGATTGACGTTTGAGGATTGAGTATTGAGTTTTGAGAATTGAGGATTGATTATCGAGGATTGAGTATTGAGGATTGAAGATTGAAGATTGAGGACTGAGGATTGTGGACTGAGGATGAGTGCTGAGGGTTGAAGATTGAGGTTTGTGGACTGAGGACTGAGGATTGAGGATTGAGAATAGAGGATTGAGGATTGAGGATTGAAGGTTGAGGGTTGGGTATTGATGATTGAAGAATGAGGATTGAGCATTGAGGATTGACGATTGAGGATTGAGGATTGAGCATTGAAGACTGAGTATTGAGGATTGTAGGTTGAGGATTGTGGATTGAGGATTGAGAATTGAGGATTGAATATTGAGAATTGGGGACTGAGTGTTGAGGGTTGAGTGATGAGAATTGATGTTTGTGGATAGAGATTTGAAGATTGCAGATTGAGTATTGAGTAATGGAAACTGTGAATTGATGATATTCTATTGAGGATTGAGGATTGAGGATTGAGGATTGAGGATTGAGGATTGAAGATTGAGGATTAGGTATTGAGGATTGAAGAATGAGGGTTGGGTATTGAGGATTGAAGAATGAGGATTGAGGATTGAGGATTGAGGATTGAGGATTGAAGACTGAGTATCGAGGATTGAATATTGAGGATTGAGGATTGAGGTTTGAAGATTGAGTATTGAGGATTGATTATTAAAGATTGAGTATTGAGGATTGAAGATTGAGGATTGAGGAATGAGGATTGAGGATTGAGGATTGAGGATTGAGGATTGAGGATTGAGGATTGAGGACTGAAGATTGAGTATTGAGGATTGAAGATTGATGATTGGGGATTGAGGATCGAGGATTGAGGATTGAAGGTTGAGGATTGAAGATTGAGTATTGAGGATTGAAGATTGAGGATTGAGGATTGCGGATTGAGGATTGAGGATTGAAGATTGAGGATTGGGGACTGAGTGTTGAGGGTTGATTGAGGAGAATTGATGTTTGTGGATAGAGACTTGAAGATTGCAGATTGAGTATTGAGTATTGAAAACTGTGAGTTGATGATATTCTATTGAGGATTGAGGATTGACGCCTGATAGTTGAGGTCTGATGTCTGAAGATTGAGGATTCAGGGTTGAGGATTCAGGATTGAGGTTTGAGGACTGAGGATTTAGGATTGAGGATTGAGGCTTGAGGATTGAGGATTGAGGATTGAAGATTGAGGATTGAGGATTGAGGATGAGGGCTGAGGGTTGAAGATTGAGGTTTGAGGACTGAGGTCTGAGGATCGAGGATTGAGAGTTGAGGATTGAGGATTGAGTATTGAAGATTGAGGATTAGGTATTGAGGATTGCAGACTGAGTATCGAGGATTGAATACTGAGGATTGAGGATTGAGGATTGAGTATTGAGGATTGATTATTGAAGATTGAGTATTGAGGATTGAAGATTGAGGATTGAGCAATGAGGATTGAGGATTGAGGATTGACGATTGAGGATTGGGGATTGAGGATTGACGAGTGACGATTGAGTATTGAGTTTTGAGAATTGAGGATTGATTATTGAAGATTGAGTATTGAGGATTGAAGATTGAAGATTGAGGATTGAGGATTGTGGACTGAGGATGAGGGCTGAGGGTTGAAGATTGGGGTTTGAGGATTGAGGGCTGAGGATTGAGGATTGAGAATAGAGGATTGAGGATTGAGGATTGAAGATTGAGGATTGGGTATTGATGATTGAAGAATGAGGATTGAGCATTGAGGATTGAGGATTGAGGATTGAGGATTGAGGATTGAGGACTGAGGATTGAAGATTCAATATTGAGTGTTGAAGGTTGAGAATTGAAGTTTGAGAATTGAACATTGAGGACTGAGTGTTGAGGGTTGAGTGATGAGGATTGACGTTTGTGTATAGAGATTTGAAGATTGCAGATTGAGTATTGAGTGTAGAAAACTGTGGATTGAGGATATTCTATAGAGGATTCAGGATTGACATCGGATTGTTGAGGACTGAGGGCTGAAGATTGAGGATTCAGGATTGAGGATTCAGAATTGAGGTTTGAGGACTGAGGATTGAGGATTGAAGATTGAGTATTGAGGATTGAAGATTGAGGATTGAGGATTGAGAATTGAGGATTGAGGATGAGGGCTGAGGGTTGAGGATTGAGGTTAGAGGACTGCGGACTGAGGGTTGAGGATTGAGAATTGAGGATTGAGGATTGAGGATTGAAGATTGAGGATTGGGTATTGAGGATTGAAGAATGAGGATTGAGGATTGAGGATTGAGGATTGAGGATTGAAGATTGAGTATTGAGGATTGATTACTGAAGATTCAGTATTGAGGATTGAAGATTGAGGATTGAGGAATGAGGATTGAGGATTGAGGATTGAAGATTGAGGATTGGGTATTGAGGATTGACGATTGAGGATTGAGTATTGAGTTTTGAGAATTGAGGATTGATTATCGAAGATTGAGTATTGAGGATTGAAGATTGAAGATTGAGGATTGAGGATTGTGGACTGAGGATGAGTGCTGAGGGTTGAAGATTGAGGTTTGTGGACTGAGGACTGAGGATTGAGGATTGAGAATAGAGGATTGAGGATTGAGGATTGAAGGTTGAGGGTTGGGTATTGATGATTGAAGAATGAGGATTGAGCATTGAGGATTGAGGATTGAGGATTGAGGATTGAGCATTGAAGACTGAGTATTGAGGATTGTAGGTTGAGGATTGTGGACTGAGGATTGAGAATTGAGGATTGAATATTGAGAATTGGGGACTGAGTGTTGAGGGTTGAGTGATGAGAATTGATGTTTGTGGATAGAGATTTGAAGATTGCAGATTGAGTATTGAGTAATGAAAACTGTGAATTGATGATATTCTATTGCGGATTGAGGATTGACAACTGATTGTTGAGGAGTGAGGGCCGAAGATTGAGGATTCAGGATTGAGGATTGAGGATTGAAGACTGAGCATTTAGGATTGAAAATTGAGGATTGAGGATTGAGGATTGAGGATTGAGGATTGAGGATTGAGGACTGAGGATTGAAGATTCAGTATTGAGTGTTGAAGATTCAGAATTGAGGATTGAGGATTGAACATTGAGGACTGAGTGTTGAGGATTGAGTGATGATAATTGATGTTTGTGGATAGAGATTTGAAGATTGCAGATTGAGTATTGAGTAATGAAAACTATGAATTGATGATATTCTATTGAGGATTGAGGATTGACAACTGATTGTTGAGGAGTGAGGGCCGAAGATTGAGGATTCAGGATTGAGGATTGAGGATTGAAGACTGAGTATTTAGGATTGAAAATTGAGGATTGAGGATTGAGGATTGAGGATTGAGGATTGAGGACTGAGGTCTGAAGATTGAGGATTCAGGATTGAGGATTCAGAGTTGAGGTTTGAGGACTGAGTATTGAGAATTGAAGATTGAGTATTGAGGATTGAAGATTGAGGATTGAGGATTGAGAATTGAGGATTGGGGATGAGGGCTGAGGGTTGAGGATTGACGTTAGAGGACAGAGGTCTGAGGGTTGAGGATTGAGAATTTAGGATTGAGGATTGAGGATTGAAGATTGAGGATTTGGTATTGAGGATTGAAGAATGAGGATTGAGGATTGAGGATTGAGGATTGAGGATTGAGGATTGAGGATTGAGGACTGAAGATTGAGTATTGAGGATTGAAGATTGATGATTGGGGATTGAGGATTGAGGATTGAGGATTGAAGGTTGAGGATTGAAGATTGAGTATTGAGGATTGAAGATTGAGGATTGAGGATTGCGGATTGAGGATTGAGGATTGAAGATTGAGGATTGGGGACTGAGTGTTGAGGGTTGATTGAGGAGAATTGATGTTTGTGGATAGAGACTTGAAGACTGCAGATTGAGTATTGAGTATTGAAAACTGTGAATTGATGATATTCTATTGAGGATTGAGGATTGACGCCTGATAGTTGAGGTCTGATGTCTGAAGATTGAGGATTCAGGGTTGAGGATTCAAGATTGAGGTTTGAGGACTGAGGATTTAGGATTGAGGATTGAGGATTGAGTATTGAGGATTGATTATTGAAGATTGAGTATTGAGGATTGAAGATTGAGGATTGAGGAATGAGGATTGAGGATTGAGGATTGAAGATTGAGGATTGGGGATTGAGGATTGACGAGTGACGATTGAGTATTGAGTTTTGAGAATTGAGGATTGATTATTGAAGATTGAGTATTGAGGATTGAAGATTGAAGATTGAGGATTGAGGATTGTGGACTGAGGATGACGGCTGAGGGTTGAAGATTGAGGTTTGAGGACTGAGGGCTGAGGATTGGGGATTGAGAATAGAGGGTGAGGATTGAGGATTGAAGATTGAGGATTGGGTATTGATGATTGAAGAATGAGGATTGAGCATTGAGGATTGAGGATTGCGGATTGAGGATTGAGCATTGAAGACTGAGTATTGAGGATTGTAGGTTGAGGATTGTGGATTGAGGATTGAGAATTGAGGATTGAATATTGAGGTTTGGGGACTGAGTGTTGAGGGTTGAGTGATGAGAATTGATGTTTGTGGATAGAGATTTGAAGATTGCAGATTGAGCATTGAGTAATGAAAACTGTGAATTGATGATATTCTATTGAGGATTGAGGATTGACAACTGATTGTTGAGGAGTGAGGGCTGAAGATTGAGGATTCAGGATTGAGGATTGAGGATTGAAGATTCAGTATTTAGGATTGAGGATTGAGGATTGAGGATCGAAGATTGTGGATTGAGGACTGAGGATTGAGGATTGAATATTGAATATTGATGATTGAAGATTGAGTATCGAGGATTGAGGGTTGTGGATTGAGGACGAGGACTGAGGGTTGAGTATTGATGTTTGAGGTCTTAGGATTGAGGATTGAGGATTGAGAATTGATGATTGAGGATTGAGAATTGAAGGTTGAGGATTGGGTTTTGAGGATTGAAGAATGAGGATTGAGGATTGAGGATTGAGGATTGAGGATTGAAGATTGAGTATTGAGGATTGAAGATTGAGGATTGAGGACTGAGGATTGAGGATTGAGCATTGAGGATTGAAGATTGAGTATTGAGGGTTGAAGATTGAGGATTGAGGATTGAGTACTGAGGATTGAGGATTAAAGATTGAGGATTGAGGGTTGAGGTCCGAGGTTTGAGGATTGAGGATTGAGAATTGAGAATTGAGGAATGAGGATTGAAGATTGAGGATTGGGTATTGAGGATTGAAGAGTGAGGATTGGGGATTGAGGATTGAGGACTGAATATTGCAGATTGAGTGTTGATGATAGAAGATTGAGGATTGAGGATTGCGTATTGAGGATTGAGGATTGAGGATTGACGATTGAGGATTGAGGATTGAGCATTGAAGACTGAGTATTGAGGATTGAAGGTTGAGGATTGTGGATTGAGGATTGAGAATTGAGGATTGAATATTGAGGATTGGGGACTGAGTGTTGAGGGTTGAGTGATGAGAATTGATGTTTGCGGATAGAGATTTGAAGATTGCAGATTGAGTATTGAGTAATGAAAACCGTGAATTGATTATATTCTATTGAGGAATGAGGATTGACAACTGATTGTTGAGGAGTGAGGGCTGAAGATTGAGGATTCAGGATTGAGGATTAAGGATTGAGGTTTGAGGACTGAGGATTGAGGATTGAGGATTGAGGATTGAGGATTGAGGATTGAAGATTCAGGATTGAGGATTGAGGGTTGTGGATTGAGGACGAGGACTCAGGGTTGAGTATAGATTGTTGAGTTCTGAGGATTGAGGATTGAGGTTTGAGAATTGAGGATTGAGGATTGAGGATTGAAATCTGTGAATTGAGGATATTCTATTGAGGATTGAGGATTGACAATTGATTTTTGAGGACTGAGGGTTGAAGATTGAGGATTCAGGATTGAGGATTCGGGATTGAGGTTTGAGGACTGAGGATTGAGGGTTGAGGATTGAGGATTGAGGATTGAGGATTGAGGATTGAGGATTGAGGATTGAGGATTGAGGATTGAGGATTGAGGATTGAGGATTGAGGATTGGGGATGAGGGCTGAGGGTTGAGGATTGACGTTAGAGGACTGAGGACTGAGGGTTGAGGATTGAGAATTGAGGATTGAGGATTGAGGATTGAAGATTGAGGATTGGGTATTGAGGATTGAAGAATGAGGATTGAGGACTCAGGATTGAGGATTGAGGATTGAGTATTGAAGATTGAGTATTGAGGATTGAAGTATGAGGATTGAGGATTGAGTATTGAAGATTGAGGATTTGGGACTGAGGATTGAAGATTGAGGATTGATGATTGAGGATTGAGGATTGAGGAATGAGGATTGACGATTGAGGATTGCGTATTGATGATTGAGGAATGAGGATTGAGGATTGTGGATTGAGGATTTAGGATTGAAGATTGAGTATTGAGGATTGAAGGTTGACGGTTGAGGATTGAGGATTGAGGATTGAGGATTGAGAATTGAGGATTGAGGATTGAGGATTGAAGATTGGGTACTGGGTATTGAGGATTGAAGAATGAGGATTGAGGATTGAGGATTGAGGATTGAATATTGAGTATTGAGGATTGAAGATTGACGATTGAGGATTGAGAATTGAGGATTGAGGATTGAGGATTGAGGTTTGGGCATTGAAGACTTAGTATTGAGGATTGAAGGTTGAGGATTGTGGATTGAGGATTGAGGATTGAGGATTGAGGATTGAAGATTGAGGACTGAGTGTTGAGGGTAGAGTGATGATAATTGATGCTTGTGGATAGAGATTTGAAGATTGCCGATTGAGTATTGAGTAATGAAAACTGTGAATTGATGATATTCTATTGAGGATTGAGGATTGACAACTGATTGTTGAGGAGTGAGGGCTGAAGATTGAGGATTCAGTGTTGAGGATTAAGTATTGAGGGTTGAGGATTGAAGATTGAGGATTGGGGATTGAGGATTGAGGATTGAGGATTGAGGATTGAAGATTGAGGATTTGGGATTGAGGATTGACGATTGAGGATTGAGTATTGATTATTGAGAATTGAGGATCGATTATTGAAGATTGAGTATTGAGGATTGAAGATTGAGGATTGAGGATTGAGGATTGAGGATTGAGGATGAGGGCTGAGGGTTGAGGATTGAGGTTTCAGGACTGAGGACTGAGGATTGAGGATTGAGAATTGAGGATTGTGGATTTAGGATTGAAGATTAAAGATTGAGGATTGTGTATTCAGGATTGAACATTGAGGATTGAGGATTGAGTAGTGAGGATTGAGGATTGAGGATTGAATATTGAATATTGATGATTGAAGATAGAAGATCGAGGATAGAGGGTTGTGGATTGAGGACGAGGACTGAGGGTTGAGTATTGACGTTTGAGTTCTGAGGACTGAGGATTGAGGGTTGAGAATTGAGGACTGAGGATTCAGGATTGAAGATTGAGGATTGGGTATTGAGGATTGAAGGAAGAGGATTGAGGATTGAGGATTGAGGATTGAGGATTGAGGATTGAAGATTGAGGATTGGGTATTGAGGATTGAAGAATGAGGATTGAGGATTGAGGATTGTGGATTGAAGATTGAGGAATGAGTATTGAAGATTGAGAATTGAGGATTGAGGATTGAAGATTGAGTATTGAGGATTGAATATTGAGGATTGAGGATTGAGGATTGAAGTGTGAGGACTGAGTGTTGAGGGTTGAGTGATGAGAATTGATGTTTGTGGATTGAGATTTGAAGATTGAAGAATGGGGATTGGGTATTGAAAACTGTGATTTGAGGATATTCTATTGAGGATTGAGAATTGACAATTGATTGTTGAGGACCGACGGCTGAAGACTGAGGATTCAGGATTGAGGATTCCGGATTGAGGTTTGAAGACTGAGGATTGAGGGTTGAGTATTGAGAATTGAGGATTGACGCTTGAGGATTGAGGATTGAGGATTGAAGATTGAGTATTGAGGATTGAAGTTTGAGTACTGAGGATTGAGGATTGAGTATTGAAGATTGAGTATTTGGGACCCAAGATTGAAGAATGAGGATTGATGATTGAGGATTGAGGATTGTGGACTGAGGATGAGGGCTGAGGGTTGAAGATTGGGGTTTGAGGACTGAGGGCTGAGGATTGAGGATTGAGAATAGAGGATTGAGGATTGAGGATTGAAGATTGAGGATTGGGTATTGATGATTGAAGAATGAGGATTGAGCATTGAGGATTGAGGATTGAGGATTGAGGATTGAGGATTGAGGACTGAGGATTGAAGATTCAATATTGAGTGTTGAAGGTTGAGAATTGAAGTTTGAGAATTGAACATTGAGGACTGAGTGTTGAGGGTTGAGTGATGAGGATTGACGTTTGTGTATAGAGATTTGAAGATTGCAGATTGAGTATTGAGTGTAGAAAACTGTGGATTGAGGATATTCTATAGAGGATTCAGGATTGACATCGGATTGTTGAGGACTGAGGGCTGAAGATTGAGGATTCAGGATTGAGGATTCAGAATTGAGGTTTGAGGACTGAGGATTGAGGATTGAAGATTGAGTATTGAGGATTGAAGATTGAGGATTGAGGATTGAGAATTGAGGATTGAGGATGAGGGCTGAGGGTTGAGGATTGAGGTTAGAGGACTGCGGACTGAGGGTTGAGGATTGAGAATTGAGGATTGAGGATTGAGGATTGAAGATTGAGGATTGGGTATTGAGGATTGAAGAATGAGGATTGAGGATTGAGGATTGAGGATTGAGGATTGAAGATTGAGTATTGAGGATTGATTATTGAAGATTCAGTATTGAGGATTGAAGATTGAGGATTGAGGAATGAGGATTGAGGATTGAGGATTGAAGATTGAGGATTGGGTATTGAGGATTGACGATTGAGGATTGAGTATTGAGTTTTGAGAATTGAGGATTGATTATCGAAGACTGAGTATTGAGGATTGAAGATTGAAGATTGAGGATTGAGGATTGTGGACTGAGGATGAGTGCTGAGGGTTGAAGATTGAGGTTTGTGGACTGAGGACTGAGGATTGAGGATTGAGAATAGAGGATTGAGGATTGAGGATTGAAGGTTGAGGGTTGGGTATTGATGATTGAAGAATGAGGATTGAGCATTGAGGATTGAGGATTGAGGATTGAGGATTGAGCATTGAAGACTGAGTATTGAGGATTGTAGGTTGAGGATTGTGGACTGAGGATTGAGAATTGAGGATTGAATATTGAGAATTGGGGACTGAGTGTTGAGGGTTGAGTGATGAGAATTGATGTTTGTGGATAGAGATTTGAAGATTGCAGATTGAGTATTGAGTAATGAAAACTGTGAATTGATGATATTCTATTGCGGATTGAGGATTGACATCGGATTGTTGAGGACTGAGGGCTGAAGATTGAGGATTCAGGATTGAGGATTCAGAATAGAGGTTTGAGGACAGAGGATTGAGGGTTGAGGATTGAGGATTGAGGATTGAGGACTGAAGATTGAGTATTGAGGATTGAAGATTGATGATTGGGGATTGAGTATTGAGAATTGAGGATTGAATATTGAGAATTGGGGACTGAGTGTTGAGGGTTGAGTGATGAGAATTGATGTTTGTGGATAGAGATTTGAAGATTGCAGATTGAGTATTGAGTAATGAAAACTATGAATTGATGATATTCTATTGAGGATTGAGGATTGACAACTGATTGTTGAGGAGTGAGGGCCGAAGATTGAGGATTCAGGATTGAGGATTGAGGATTGAAGACTGAGTATTTAGGATTGAAAATTGAGGATTGAGGATTGAGGATTGAGGATTGAGGATTGAGGACTGAGGTCTGAAGATTGAGGATTCAGGATTGAGGATTCAGAGTTGAGGTTTGAGGACTGAGGATTGAGAATTGAAGATTGAGTATTGAGGATTGAAGATTGAGGATTGAGGATTGAGAATTGAGGATTGGGGATGAGGGCTGAGGGTTGAGGATTGACGTTAGAGGACAGAGGTCTGAGGGTTGAGGATTGAGAATTTAGGATTGAGGATTGAGGATTGAAGATTGAGGATTTGGTATTGAGGATTGAAGAATGAGGATTGAGGATTGAGGATTGAGGATTGAGGATTGAGGATTGAGGATTGAGGACTGAAGATTGAGTATTGAGGATTGAAGATTGATGATTGGGGATTGAGGATTGAGGATTGAGGATTGAAGGTTGAGGATTGAAGATTGAGTATTGAGGATTGAAGTTTGAGGATTGAGGATTGCGGATTGAGGATTGAGGATTGAAGATTGAGGATTGGGGACTGAGTGTTGAGGGTTGATTGAGGAGAATTGATGTTTGTGGATAGAGACTTGAAGACTGCAGATTGAGTATTGAGTATTGAAAACTGTGAATTGATGATATTCTATTGAGGATTGAGGATTGACGCCTGATAGTTGAGGTCTGATGTCTGAAGATTGAGGATTCAGGGTTGAGGATTCAAGATTGAGGTTTGAGGACTGAGGATTTAGGATTGAGGATTGAGGATTGAGTATTGAGGATTGATTATTGAAGATTGAGTATTGAGGATTGAAGATTGAGGATTGAGGAATGAGGATTGAGGATTGAGGATTGAAGATTGAGGATTGGGGATTGAGGATTGACGAGTGACGATTGAGTATTGAGTTTTGAGAATTGAGGATTGATTATTGAAGATTGAGTATTGAGGATTGAAGATTGAAGATTGAGGATTGAGGATTGTGGACTGAGGATGACGGCTGAGGGTTGAAGATTGAGGTTTGAGGACTGAGGGCTGAGGATTGGGGATTGAGAATAGAGGGTTGAGGATTGAGGATTGAAGATTGAGGATTGGGTATTGATGATTGAAGAATGAGGATTGAGCATTGAGGATTGAGGATTGCGGATTGAGGATTGAGCATTGAAGACTGAGTATTGAGGATTGTAGGTTGAGGATTGTGGATTGAGGATTGAGAATTGAGGATTGAATATTGAGGTTTGGGGACTGAGTGTTGAGGGTTGAGTGATGAGAATTGATGTTTGTGGATAGAGATTTGAAGATTGCAGATTGAGCATTGAGTAATGAAAACTGTGAATTGATGATATTCTATTGAGGATTGAGGATTGACAACTGATTGTTGAGGAGTGAGGGCTGAAGATTGAGGATTCAGGATTGAGGATTGAGGATTGAAGATTGAGTATTTAGGATTGGAAATTGAGGATTGAGGATTGAGGCCTGAGGATTGAGGATTGAGGGTTGAAGACTGAGTATCGAGGATTGAATATTGGGGATTGAGGATTGAGGATTGAGGATTGAGGATTGAGGATTGAGGATTGAGGATTGAGGATTGAGGATTGAAGATTCAGGATTGAGGATTGAGGATTGAGGATTGAGGATCGAAGATTGTGGATTGAGGACTGAGGATTGAGGATTGAATATTGAATATTGATGATTGAAGATTGAGTATCGAGGATTGAGGGTTGTGGATTGAGGACGAGGACTGAGGGTTGAGTATTGATGTTTGAGGTCTTAGGATTGAGGATTGAGGATTGAGAATTGATGATTGAGGATTGAGAATTGAAGGTTGAGGATTGGGTTTTGAGGATTGAAGAATGAGGATTGAGGATTGAGGATTGAGGATTGAGGATTGAAGATTGAGTATTGAGGATTGAAGATTGAGGATTGAGGACTGAGGATTGAGGATTGAGCATTGAGGATTGAAGATTGAGTATTGAGGGTTGAAGATTGAGGATTCAGGATTGAGGATTCGGGATTGAGGTTTGAGGACTGAGGATTGAGGGTTGAGGATTGAGGATTGAGGATTGAGGATTGGGGATTGAGGATTGAGGATTGAGGATTGAGGATTGAAGATTGAGGATTGAGTCTTGAGGATTGATGATTGAGGACTGAAGATTGAATACTGATGATTGAAGATTGAGTATTGAGGATTGAGGAATGAGGATCGAGGAATGAGGATAAAAGATTGAGGATTGAGGATTGAGGATTGAGGATTGAGGATTGAGGACTGAAGATTGAATATTGATGATTGAAGATTGAGGATTGAGGATTGAGGGTTGTGGATTGAGGACGAAGGCTGAGGGTTGAATATTGATGTTTGAGGTCTGAGGTTTGAGGATTGAGGATTGAGAATTGAGTATTGAGGATTGAGGATTGAAGATTGAGGATTGGGTATTGAGGATTGATGTGTGAGGATTGGGGATTGAGGATTGAGGATTGAATATTGCAGATTGAGTGTTGATGATTGAAGATTGAGGATTGAGGATTGAGGATTGAGGATTGAGGACTGAGGATTGAAGATTGAGGATTGGGTATTGAGGATTGAAGAATGAGGATTGAGGATTGAGGATTGAGGATTGGGGATGAGGGCTGAGGGTTGAGGATTGACGCTAGAGGACTGAGGACTGAGGGTTGAGGATTGAGAATTGAGGATTGAGGATTGAGGATTGAAGATTGAGGATTGGGTATTGAGGATTGAAGAATGAGGATTGAGGATTCAGGATTGAGGATTGAGGATTGAGTATTGAAGATTGAGTATTGAGGATTGAAGTATGAGGATTGAGGATTGAGTATTGAAGATTGAGGATTTGGGACTGAGGATTGAAGATTGAGGATTGATGATTGAGGATTGAGGATTGAGGAATGAGGATTGACGATTGAGGATTGCGTATTGATGATTGAGGAATGAGGATTGAGGATTGTGGATTGAGGATTTAGGATTGAAGATTGAGTATTGAGGATTGAAGGTTGACGGTTGAGGATTGAGGATTGAGGATTGAGGATTGAGAATTGAGGATTGAGGATTGAGGATTGAAGATTGGGTACTGGGTATTGAGGATTGAAGAATGAGGATTGAGGATTGAGGATTGAGGATTGAATATTGAGTATTGAGGATTGAAGATTGACGATTGAGGATTGAGAATTGAGGATTGAGGATTGAGGATTGAGGTTTGGGCATTGAAGACTTAGTATTGAGGATTGAAGGTTGAGGATTGTGGATTGAGGATTGAGGATTGAGGATTGAGGATTGAAGATTGAGGACTGAGTGTTGAGGGTAGAGTGATGAGAATTGATGCTTGTGGATAGAGATTTGAAGATTGCCGATTGAGTATTGAGTAATGAAAACTGTGAATTGATGATATTCTATTGAGGATTGAGGATTGACAACTGATTGTTGAGGAGTGAGGGCTGAAGATTGAGGATTCAGGGTTGAGGATTAAGTATTGAGGGTTGAGGATTGAAGATTGAGGATTGGGGATTGAGGATTGAGGATTGAGGATTGAGGATTGAAGATTGAGGATTTGGGATTGAGGATTGACGATTGAGGATTGAGTATTGATTATTGAGAATTGAGGATCGATTATTGAAGATTGAGTATTGAGGATTGAAGATTGAGGATTGAGGATTGAGGATTGAGGATTGAGGATGAGGGCTGAGGGTTGAGGATTGAGGTTTCAGGACTGAGGACTGAGGATTGAGGATTGAGAATTGAGGATTGTGGATTTAGGATTGAAGATTAAAGTTTGAGGATTGTGTATTCAGGATTGAACATTGAGGATTGAGGATTGAGTAGTGAGGATTGAGGATTGAGGATTGAATATTGAATATTGATGATTGAAGATAGAAGATCGAGGATAGAGGGTTGTGGATTGAGGACGAGGACTGAGGGTTGAGTATTGACGTTTGAGTTCTGAGGACTGAGGATTGAGGGTTGAGAATTGAGGACTGAGGATTCAGGATTGAAGATTGAGGATTGGGTATTGAGGATTGAAGGAAGAGGATTGAGGATTGAGGATTGAGGATTGAGGATTGAGGATTGAAGATTGAGGATTGGGTATTGAGGATTGAAGAATGAGGATTGAGGATTGAGGATTGTGGATTGAAGATTGAGGAATGAGTATTGAAGATTGAGAATTGAGGATTGAGGATTGAAGATTGAGTATTGAGGATTGAATATTGAGGATTGAGGATTGAGGATTGAAGTGTGAGGACTGAGTGTTGAGGGTTGAGTGATGAGAATTGATGTTTGTGGATTGAGATTTGAAGATTGAAGAATGGGGATTGGGTATTGAAAACTGTGATTTGAGGATATTCTATTGAGGATTGAGAATTGACAATTGATTGTTGAGGACCGACGGCTGAAGACTGAGGATTCAGGATTGAGGATTCCGGATTGAGGTTTGAAGACTGAGGATTGAGGGTTGAGTATTGAGAATTGAGGATTGACGCTTGAGGATTGAGGATTGAGGATTGAAGATTGAGTATTGAGGATTGAAGATTGAGTACTGAGGATTGAGGATTGAGTATTGAAGATTGAGTATTTGGGACCCAAGATTGAAGAATGAGGATTGATGATTGAGGATTGAGGATTGTGGACTGAGGATGAGGGCTGAGGGTTGAAGATTGGGGTTTGAGGACTGAGGGCTGAGGATTGAGGATTGAGAATATAGGATTGAGGATTGAGGATTGAAGATTGAGGATTGGGTATTGATGATTGAAGAATGAGGATTGAGCATTGAGGATTGAGGATTGAGGATTGAGGATTGAGGATTGAGGACTGAGGATTGAAGATTCAATATTGAGTGTTGAAGGTTGAGAATTGAAGTTTGAGTATTGAACATTGAGGACTGAGTGTTGAGGGTTGAGTGATGAGGATTGACGTTTGTGTATAGAGATTTGAAGATTGCAGATTGAGTATTGAGTGTAGAAAACTGTGGATTGAGGATATTCTATAGAGGATTCAGGATTGACATCGGATTGTTGAGGACTGAGGGCTGAAGATTGAGGATTCAGGATTGAGGATTCAGAATTGAGGTTTGAGGACTGAGGATTGAGGATTGAAGATTGAGTATTGAGGATTGAAGATTGAGGATTGAGGATTGAGAATTGAGGATTGAGGATGAGGGCTGAGGGTTGAGGATTGAGGTTAGAGGACTGCGGACTGAGGGTTGAGGATTGAGAATTGAGGATTGAGGATTGAGGATTGAAGATTGAGGATTGGGTATTGAGGATTGAAGAATGAGGATTGAGGATTGAGGATTGAGGATTGAGGATTGAAGATTGAGTATTGAGGATTGATTATTGAAGATTCAGTATTGAGGATTGAAGATTGAGGATTGAGGAATGAGGATTGAGGATTGAGGATTGAAGATTGAGGATTGGGTATTGAGGATTGACGATTGAGGATTGAGTATTGAGTTTTGAGAATTGAGGATTGATTATCGAAGATTGAGTATTGAGGATTGAAGATTGAAGATTGAGGATTGAGGATTGTGGACTGAGGATGAGTGCTGAGGGTTGAAGATTGAGGTTTGTGGACTGAGGACTGAGGATTGAGGATTGAGAATAGAGGATTGAGGATTGAGGATTGAAGGTTGAGGGTTGGGTATTGATGATTGAAGAATGAGGATTGAGCATTGAGGATTGAGGATTGAGGATTGAGGATTGAGCATTGAAGACTGAGTATTGAGGATTGTAGGTTGAGGATTGTGGACTGAGGATTGAGAATTGAGGATTGAATATTGAGAATTGGGGACTGAGTGTTGAGGGTTGAGTGATGAGAATTGATGTTTGTGGATAGAGATTTGAAGATTGCAGATTGAGTATTGAGTAATGAAAACTGTGAATTGATGATATTCTATTGCGGATTGAGGATTGACAACTGATTGTTGAGGAGTGAGGGCCGAAGATTGAGGATTCAGGATTGAGGATTGAGGATTGAAGACTGAGCATTTAGGATTGAAAATTGAGGATTGAGGATTGAGGATTGAGGATTGAGGATTGAGGATTGAGGACTGAGGATTGAAGATTCAGTATTGAGTGTTGAAGATTCAGAATTGAGGATTGAGGATTGAACATTGAGGACTGCGTGTTGAGGATTGAGTGATGATAATTGATGTTTGTGGATAGAGATTTCAGGATTGCAGATTAAGTATTCAGTATTGAAAACTGCGAATTGAGGATATTCTATTGAGGATTGAGGATTGACATCGGATTGTTGAGGACTGAGGGCTGAAGATTGAGGATTCAGGATTGAGGATTCAGAATAGAGGTTTGAGGACAGAGGATTGAGGGTTGAGGATTGAGGATTGAGGATTGAGGACTGAAGATTGAGTATTGAGGATTGAAGATTGATGATTGGGGATTGAGTATTGAGAATTGAGGATTGAATATTGAGAATTGGGGACTGAGTGTTGAGGGTTGAGTGATGAGAATTGATGTTTGTGGATAGAGATTTGAAGATTGCAGATTGAGTATTGAGTAATGAAAACTATGAATTGATGATATTCTATTGAGGATTGAGGATTGACAACTGATTGTTGAGGAGTGAGGGCCGAAGATTGAGGATTCAGGATTGAGGATTGAGGATTGAAGACTGAGTATTTAGGATTGAAAATTGAGGATTGAGGATTGAGGATTGAGGATTGAGGATTGAGGACTGAGGTCTGAAGATTGAGGATTCAGGATTGAGGATTCAGAGTTGAGGTTTGAGGACTGAGGATTGAGAATTGAAGATTGAGTATTGAGGATTGAAGATTGAGGATTGAGGATTGAGAATTGAGGATTGGGGATGAGGGCTGAGGGTTGAGGATTGACGTTAGAGGACAGAGGTCTGAGGGTTGAGGATTGAGAATTTAGGATTGAGGATTGAGGATTGAAGATTGAGGATTTGGTATTGAGGATTGAAGAATGAGGATTGAGGATTGAGGATTGAAGATTGAGTATTGAGGATTGAAGATTGAGGATTGAGGATTGCGGATTGAGGATTGAGGATTGAAGATTGAGGATTGGGGACTGAGTGTTGAGGGTTGATTGAGGAGAATTGATGTTTGTGGATAGAGACTTGAAGACTGCAGATTGAGTATTGAGTATTGAAAACTGTGAATTGATGATATTCTATTGAGGATTGAGGATTGACGCCTGATAGTTGAGGTCTGATGTCTGAAGATTGAGGATTCAGGGTTGAGGATTCAAGATTGAGGTTTGAGGACTGAGGATTTAGGATTGAGGATTGAGGATTGAGTATTGAGGATTGATTATTGAAGATTGAGTATTGAGGATTGAAGATTGAGGATTGAGGAATGAGGATTGAGGATTGAGGATTGAAGATTGAGGATTGGGGATTGAGGATTGACGAGTGACGATTGAGTATTGAGTTTTGAGAATTGAGGATTGATTATTGAAGATTGAGTATTGAGGATTGAAGATTGAAGATTGAGGATTGAGGATTGTGGACTGAGGATGACGGCTGAGGGTTGAAGATTGAGGTTTGAGGACTGAGGGCTGAGGATTGGGGATTGAGAATAGAGGGTTGAGGATTGAGGATTGAAGATTGAGGATTGGGTATTGATGATTGAAGAATGAGGATTGAGCATTGAGGATTGAGGATTGCGGATTGAGGATTGAGCATTGAAGACTGAGTATTGAGGATTGTAGGTTGAGGATTGTGGATTGAGGATTGAGAATTGAGGATTGAATATTGAGGTTTGGGGACTGAGTGTTGAGGGTTGAGTGATGAGAATTGATGTTTGTGGATAGAGATTTGAAGATTGCAGATTGAGCATTGAGTAATGAAAACTGTGAATTGATGATATTCTATTGAGGATTGAGGATTGACAACTGATTGTTGAGGAGTGAGGGCTGAAGATTGAGGATTCAGGATTGAGGATTGAGGATTGAAGATTGAGTATTTAGGATTGGAAATTGAGGATTGAGGATTGAGGCCTGAGGATTGAGGATTGAGGGTTGAAGACTGAGTATCGAGGATTGAATATTGGGGATTGAGGATTGAGGATTGAGGATTGAGGATTGAGGATTGAGGATTGAGGATTGAGGATTGAGGATTGAAGATTCAGGATTGAGGATTGAGGATTGAGGATTGAGGATCGAAGATTGTGGATTGAGGACTGAGGATTGAGGATTGAATATTGAATATTGATGATTGAAGATTGAGTATCGAGGATTGAGGGTTGTGGATTGAGGACGAGGACTGAGGGTTGAGTATTGATGTTTGAGGTCTTAGGATTGAGGATTGAGGATTGAGAATTGATGATTGAGGATTGAGAATTGAAGGTTGAGGATTGGGTTTTGAGGATTGAAGAATGAGGATTGAGGATTGAGGATTGAGGATTGAGGATTGAAGATTGAGTATTGAGGATTGAAGATTGAGGATTGAGGACTGAGGATTGAGGATTGAGCATTGAGGATTGAAGATTGAGTATTGAGGGTTGAAGATTGAGGATTGAGGATTGAGTACTGAGGATTGAGGATTAAAGATTGAGGATTGAGGGTTGAGGTCCGAGGTTTGAGGATTGAGGATTGAGAATTGAGAATCGAGGAATGAGGATTGAAGATTGAGGATTGGGTATTGAGGATTGAAGAGTGAGGATTGGGGATTGAGGATTGAGGACTGAATATTGCAGATTGAGTGTTGATGATAGAAGATTGAGGATTGAGGATTGCGTATTGAGGATTGAGGATTGAGGATTGACGATTGAGGATTGAGGATTGAGCATTGAAGACTGAGTATTGAGGATTGAAGGTTGAGGATTGTGGATTGAGGATTGAGAATTGAGGATTGAATATTGAGGATTGGGGACTGAGTGTTGAGGGTTGAGTGATGAGAATTGATGTTTGCGGATAGAGATTTGAAGATTGCAGATTGAGTATTGAGTAATGAAAACCGTGAATTGATTATATTCTATTGAGGAATGAGGATTGACAACTGATTGTTGAGGAGTGAGGGCTGAAGATTGAGGATTCAGGATTGAGGATTAAGGATTGAGGTTTGAGGACTGAGGATTGAGGATTGAGGATTGAGGATTGAGGATTGAGGATTGAAGATTCAGGATTGAGGATTGAGGGTTGTGGATTGAGGACGAGGACTCAGGGTTGAGTATAGATGTTTGAGTTCTGAGGATTGAGGATTGAGGTTTGAGAATTGAGGATTGAGGATTGAGGATTGAAATCTGTGAATTGAGGATATTCTATTGAGGATTGAGGATTGACAATTGATTTTTGAGGACTGAGGGTTGAAGATTGAGGATTCAGGATTGAGGATTCGGGATTGAGGTTTGAGGACTGAGGATTGAGGGTTGAGGATTGAGGATTGAGGATTGAGGATTGAGGATTGAGGATTGAGGATTGAGGATTGAGGATTGAAGATTGAGGATTGAGTCTTGAGGATTGATGATTGAGGACTGAAGATTGAATACTGATGATTGAAGATTGAGTATTGAGGATTGAGGAATGAGGATCGAGGATTGAGGATAAAAGATTGAGGATTGAGGATTGAGGATTGAGGATTGAGGATTGAGGACTGAAGATTGAATATTGATGATTGAAGATTGAGGATTGAGGATTGAGGGTTGTGGATTGAGGACGAAGGCTGAGGGTTGAATATTGATGTTTGAGGTCTGAGGTTTGAGGATTGAGGATTGAGAATTGAGTATTGAGGATTGAGGATTGAAGATTGAGGATTGGGTATTGAGGATTGATGTGTGAGGATTGGGGATTGAGGATTGAGGATTGAATATTGCAGATTGAGTGTTGATGATTGAAGATTGAGGATTGAGGATTGAGGATTGAGGATTGAGGACTGAGGATTGAAGATTGAGGATTGGGTATTGAGGATTGAAGAATGAGGATTGAGGATTGAGGATTGAGGATTGGGGATGAGGGCTGAGGGTTGAGGATTGACGTTAGAGGACTGAGGACTGAGGGTTGAGGATTGAGAATTGAGGATTGAGGATTGAGGATTGAAGATTGAGGATTGGGTATTGAGGATTGAAGAATGAGGATTGAGGATTCAGGATTGAGGATTGAGGATTGAGTATTGAAGATTGAGTATTGAGGATTGAAGTATGAGGATTGAGGATTGAGTATTGAAGATTGAGGATTTGGGACTGAGGATTGAAGATTGAGGATTGATGATTGAGGATTGAGGATTGAGGAATGAGGATTGACGATTGAGGATTGCGTATTGATGATTGAGGAATGAGGATTGAGGATTGTGGATTGAGGATTTAGGATTGAAGATTGAGTATTGAGGATTGAAGGTTGACGGTTGAGGATTGAGGATTGAGGATTGAGGATTGAGAATTGAGGATTGAGGATTGAGGATTGAAGATTGGGTACTGGGTATTGAGGATTGAAGAATGAGGATTGAGGATTGAGGATTGAGGATTGAATATTGAGTATTGAGGATTGAAGATTGACGATTGAGGATTGAGAATTGAGGATTGAGGATTGAGGATTGAGGTTTGGGCATTGAAGACTTAGTATTGAGGATTGAAGGTTGAGGATTGTGGATTGAGGATTGAGGATTGAGGATTGAGGATTGAAGATTGAGGACTGAGTGTTGAGGGTAGAGTGATGAGAATTGATGCTTGTGGATAGAGATTTGAAGATTGCCGATTGAGTATTGAGTAATGAAAACTGTGAATTGATGATATTCTATTGAGGATTGAGGATTGACAACTGATTGTTGAGGAGTGAGGGCTGAAGATTGAGGATTCAGGGTTGAGGATTAAGTATTGAGGGTTGAGGATTGAAGATTGAGGATTGGGGATTGAGGATTGAGGATTGAGGATTGAGGATTGAAGATTGAGGATTTGGGATTGAGGATTGACGATTGAGGATTGAGTATTGATTATTGAGAATTGAGGATCGATTATTGAAGATTGAGTATTGAGGATTGAAGATTGAGGATTGAGGATTGAGGATTGAGGATTGAGGATGAGGGCTGAGGGTTGAGGATTGAGGTTTCAGGACTGAGGACTGAGGATTGAGGATTGAGAATTGAGGATTGAGGTTAGAGGACTGAGGACTGAGGATTGAGGATTGAGAATTGAGGATTGAGGATTGGGGATTGAAGATTTAGGATTGGGTATGGAGGATTGAAGAATGAGGATTGAGGATTGAGGATTGAGGGCTGAGTGATGAGAATTGATGTTTGTGGATAGAGATTTGAAGTTTGCAGATTGAGTATTGAGTAATGAAAGCTGTGAATTGATGATATTCTATTGAGGATTGAGGATTGACAACTGATTGTTGAGGAGTGAGTGCTGAAGATTGAGGATTCAGGATTGAGGATTAAGGACTGAGGTTTGAGGACTGAGGATTGAGGATTGAGGATTGAGGATTGAGGATTGAGGATTGAAGATTGAGGATTGAGGATTGAGGGTTGTGGATTGAGGACGAGGTCTCAGGGATGAGTATTAATGTTTGAGTTCTGAGGATTAAGGATCGAGGATTGAGAATTGAGGATTGAGGAATGAGGATTGAAGATTGAGGATTGGGTATTGAGGATTGAAGAATGAGGATTGAGGATTGAGGATTGAGGATTGAGTATTGAAGATTGAGTATTGAGGATTGAAGTTTGAGGATTGAGGATTGAGTATTGAAGATTGAGGATTTGGGACTGAGGATTGAAGATTGAGGATTGATGATTGAGGATTGAGGATTGAGGATTGAGGATTGATGATTGAGGATTGCGTATTGAGGATTGAGGAATGAGGATTGAGGATTGAGGATTGAGGATTTAGGATTGAAGATTGAGTATTGAGGATTGAAGGTTGACGGTTGAGGATTGAGGATTGAGGATTGAGGATTGAGAATTGAGGATTGAGGATTGAGGATTGAAGATTGGGTACTGGGTATTGAGGATTGAAGAATGAGGATTGAGGATTGAGGATTGAGGTTTGAGGATTGAAGATTGAGTGTTGTGGATTGAAGATTGACGATTGAGGATTGAGAATTGAGCATTGAGGATTGAGGATTGAGGTTTGGGCATTGAAGACTGAGTATTGAGGATTGAATGTTGAGGATTGTGGATTGAGGATTGAGGATTGAGGATTGAGGATTGAAGATTGAGGACTGAGTGTTGAGTGTAGAGTGATGAGAATTGATGCTTGTGGATAGAGATTTGAAGATTGCCGATTGAGTATTGAGTAATGAAAACTGTGAATTGATGATATTCTATTGAGGATTGAGGATTGACAATTGATTGTTGAGGAGTGAGGGCTGAAGATTGAGGATTCAGGGTTGAGGATTAAGTATTGAGGGTTGAGGATTGAAGATTGAGGATTGGGGATTGAGGATTGAGGATTGAGGATTGAGGATTGAAGATTGAGGATTTGGGATTGAGGATTGACGATTGAGGATTGAGTATTGATTATTGAGAATTGAGGATTGATTATTGAAGATTGAGTATTGAGGATTGAAGATTGAGGATTGAGGATTGAGGATTGAGGATTGAGGATGAGGGCTGAGGTTTGAGGATTGAGGTTTCAGGACTGAGGACTGAGGATTGAGGATTGAGAATTGAGGATTGTGGATTTAGGAGTGAAGATTGAGGATTGGGTATTGAGGATTGAAGAATGAGGATTGAGGATTGAGGGTTGAGGATTTAGGGTTGAAGATTGAGGATTGAGGATTGAGTATTGAGGAGTGAATATTGCGTGTTGAGGATTGAAGATAGAGGATTGAGGATTGAGGTCTGATGATTGAGGACGAGGACTGACGCTTGAGGATTGAGTTTTGAGGATTGAGGATTGAGGATTGAGGACTGAGTATTGAGAATTGAGAATTGAGGATGAGGACTGAGGGTTGAGGATTGAGGTTTGAGGAACAAGAATTGAGGATTGAGGATTGAGGGCTGAGGATTGACGATTGAGTATTGAAGATTGAGGATTGATTACTGAGGATTGAGGATTGAGGATTCAGGATTGAGGATTCAGGATTGAGGATTGAAGATTCAGTATTGAGGATTGAAGATTGAGAATTGAGGATTTTAGGATTGAACATTGAGAACTGAGAGTTCAGAGTTTAGTGATGAGAATTGATGTTTGTGGATAGAGATTTGAAGATTGCAGATTGAGTATTGAGTATTGAAAGCTGTGAATTGAGGATATTCTATTGGGTGTTGAGGATTGACAACTGATTGTTGAGGACTGAGGGCTGAAGGTTGAGGATGCAGGATTGAGGATTCAGAAGTGAGGTTTGAGGACTGAGGGTTGAGGATTGAAGATTGAGTGTTGAGGATTGAAGATTGAGGAATGAGGATTGAGGATTGAGTATTGAGGATGAGGACTGAGGTTTGAGGATTGAGGTTTGAGGACTGAGGACTGAGGATTGAGGGTTGAGAATTGAGGATTGAGGATTGAGGATTGATGATTGAGGATTGGGTATTGAGGATTGAAGGAAGAGGATTGAGGATTGAGGATTGTGGGTTGAGGATTGAGGATTGAAGGTTGAGTATTCAGGATTGGAGATTGACTATTGAGGATTGAGGACCGAGGATTGAGGATTGAGGATAGAAGATTGAGGACTGGGGACTGAGGATTGAAGATTGAGGATTGAGGATTGAAGGTTGAGTATTGAGGATTGAAGGTTGACGGTTGAGGATTGAGGATTGAGGATTGAGGATTGAGGATTGAGGATTGAGGATTGAGGATTGAAGATTGAGTATTGAGGATTCAAGATTGATGATTGAGGATTGAGGATTGAGGATTGCGGATTGAAGATTGAGGATTGAAGATTGAGTATTGAGGATTGAAGATTGAGGATTGAGGATTGCGGATTGAGGTTTGAGGATCGAAGATTGAGGACTGGGGACTGAGTGTTGAGGGTTGAGTGATGAGAATTGATGTTTGTGGATAGAGATTTGAAGATTGCAAGTTGAGTATTGAGTAATGAAAACTGTGAATTGATGATATTCTATTGAGGATTGAGGATTGACAGATGATTGTTGAGGAGTGAGGGCTGAAGGTTGAGGATACAGGATTGAGGATTAAGGATTGATCTTTGAGGACTGAGGATTGAGGATTGAGGATTGAGGATTGAGGATTGAGGATCGAAGATTGAGGACTGAGGATTGAGGGTTGTGGATTGAGTACGAGGACTTAGAGTTGAGTATTGATGTTTGAGTTCTGAGGATTGAGGGTTGAGGATTGAGAATTGAGGATTGAGGATTGAGGATTGAAGATTGAGGATTGGGTATTGAGGATTGAGTATTGAGGATTGAAGATTGAGGATTGAGGATTGCGGATTGAGGATTGAGGATTGAAGATTGAGGATTGGGGACTGAGTGTTGAGGGTTGATTGAGGAGAATTGATGTTTGTGGATAGAGACTTGAAGATTGCAGATTGAGTATTGAGTATTGAAAACTGTGGGTTGATGATATTCTATTGAGGATTGAGGATTGACGCCTGATAGTTGAGGTCTGATGTCTGAAGATTGAGGATTCAGGTTTGAGGATTCAGGATTGAGGTTTGAGGACTGAGGATTTAGGATTGAGGATTGAGGCTTGAGGATTGAGGATTGAGAATTGAAGATTGAGTATTGAGGATTGAGGATGAGGGCTGAGGGTTGAAGATTGAGGTTTGAGGACTGAGGTCTGAGGATCGAGGATTGAGAGTTGAGGATTGAGGATTGAGGGTTGAAGATTGAGGATTAGGTATTGAGGATTGAAGAATGAGGATTGGGTATTGAGGATTGAGGAATGAGGATTGAGGATTGAGGATTGAGGATTGAGGATTGAAGACTGAGTATCGAGGATTGAATATTGAGGATTGAGGATTGAGGATTGAGGATTGAGTATTGAGGATTGATTATTGAATATTGAGTGTTGAGGATTGAAGATTGAGGATTGAGGAATGAGGATTGAGGATTGAGGATTGAAGATTGAGGATTGGGGATTGAGGATTGACGATTGAGGATTGAGTATTGAGGATTGAAGAATGAGGATTGAGGATTGAGGATTGAGGATTGAGGATTGAGGATTGAGGATTGAGGACTGAAGATTGAGTATTGAGGATTGAAGATTAAGGATTGAGGATTGAGAATTGAGGATTGGGGATGAGGGCTGAGGGTTGAGGATTGACGTTAGAGGACTTAGGACTGAGGGTTGAGGATTGAGAATTGAGGATTGAGGATTGAGGATTGAAGATTGAGGATTGGGTATTGAGGATTGAAGAATGAGGATTGAGGATTGAGGATTGAGGATTGAAGATTGAGGATTGGGTATTGAGGATTGAAGGATGAGGATTGAGGATTGAGGATTGAGGATTAAGGATTGAAGATTGAGTGTTGAGGATTGAAGATTGACGATTGCGGATTGGGAATTGAGGATTGAGGATTGAGGATTGGGCATTGAAGACTGAGTATTGAGGATTGAAGGTTGAGGATTGTGGATTGAGGATTGAGAATTGAGGATTGAGTATTGAGAATTGGGGACTGAGTGTTGAGGGTAGAGTGATGAGAATTGATGCTTGTGGATAGAGACTTGAAGATTGCAGATTGAGTATTGTGTATTGAAAACTGCGAATTGAGGATATTCTATTGAGGATTGAGGATTGACATCGGATTGTTGAGGACTGAGGGCTGAAGATTGAGGATTCAGGATTGAGGATTCAGAATTGAGGTTTGAGGACTGCGGATTGAGGATTGAAGATTGAGTATTGAGGATTGAAGATTGAGGATTGAGGATTGAGAATTGAGTATTGGGGATGAGGGCTGAGGGTGGAGGATTGACGTTAGAGGACTGAGGACTGAGGGTTGAGGATTGAGAATTGAGGATTGAGGATTGAGGATTGAAGATTGAGGATTGGGTATTGAGGATTGAAGAATGAGGATTGAGGATTGAGGATTGAGGATTGAGGATTGAGGATTGAGGATTGAGGACTGAAGATTGAGTATTGAGGATTGAAGATTGATGATTGGGGATTGAGGATTGAGGATTGAGGATTGAAGATTGAGGATTGAAGATTGAGTATTGAGGATTGAAGATTGAGGATTGAGGATTGCGGATTGAGGATTGAGGATTGAATATTGAGGATTGGGGACTGAGTGTTGAGGATTGATTGATGAGAATTGATGTTTGTGGATAGAGACTTGAAGATTGCAGGTTGAGTATTGAGTATTGAGGCCTGTGAATTGAGGATATTCTATTGAGGATTGAGGATTGACAACTGATAGTTGAGGTCTGATGTCTGAAAATTGAGGATTCAGGATTGAGGATTCCGGATTGAGGTTTGAGGACTGAGGATTGAGGTTTGAGGATTGAGGATTGAGGATTGAAGGTTGATGACTGAGGACTGAGGATTGAAGGTTGAGGATTGAAGATTGAGGATTGAGTATTGAGGATTGAGGATTGAGGATTGAAGATTGAATATTGATGATTGAAGATTGAGTATTGAGGATTGAGGGTTGAGGATTGAGGATTGAGTATAAAAGATTGAGGATTGAGGATTGAGGATTGAGGATTGAGGATTGAGGACTGAAGATTGAATATTGATGATTGAAGATTGAGGATTGAGGATTGAGGGTTGTGGATTGAGGACGAGGTCTGAGGGTTGGGTATTGATGTTTGAGGTCTGAGGGTTGAGGATTGAGGATTGAGAATTGAGGATTGAGGATTGAGGATTGAAGATTGAGGATTGGGTATTGAGGATTGAAGTGTGAGGATTGGGGATTGAGGATTGAGGATTGAATATTGCAGATTGAGTGTTGATGATTGAAGATTGAGGATTGAGGATTGAGTATTGAGGATTGAGGATTGAGGATTGAAGATTGAATATTGATGATTGAAGATTGAGTATTGAGGATTGAGGGTTGAGGATTGAGGATTGAGTATAAAAGATTGAGGATTGAGGATTGATGATTGAGGATTGAGGATTGAGGACTGAAGATTGAATATTGATGATTGAAGATTGAGGATTGAGGATTGAGGGTTGTGGATTGAGGACGAGGTCTGAGGGTTGAGTATTGATGTTTGAGGTCTGAGGGTTGAGGATTGAGGATTGAGAATTGAGGATTGAGGATTGAGGATTGAAGATTGAGGATTGGGTATTGAGGATTGAAGTGTGAGGATTGGGGATTGAGGATTGAGCATTGAATATTGCAGATTGAGTGTTGATGATTGAAGATTGAGGATTGAGGATTGAGGATTGAGGATTGAGGGCTGAGGACTGAGGATTGAAGATTGAGTATTGAGGAATGAAGCCTGACGATTGAGGATTGAGGATTGAGGACTGAGGATTGAAGACTGAGTATTGAGGATTGAAAATTGAGGATTGAGGATTGAGGATTGAGGATTGAGGATTGAGGATTGAACATAGAGGACTGAGTGTTGAGGGTTGAGTGATGAGAATTGATGTTTGTGGATAGAGATTTGAAGATTGCAGATTGAGCATTGAGTAATGAAAACTGTGGATTGATGATATTCTATTGAGGGTTGAGGATTGACAACTGATTGTTGATGAGTGAGGTCTGAAGATTGAGGATTCAGGATTCAGGATTAAGGATTGAGGTTTGAGCAATGAGGATTGAGGGTTGAGAATTGAGGATTGAGGATTGAGGATTGAAGATTGAGGATTGGGTATTGAGGATTCAGGATTGAGGATTGAAGATTGAGTATTGAGGATTGAAGATTGAGGATTGAGGATTGAGGATTGAGGATTGTGGATTGAGGATTGAGGATTGAAGATTGAGTATTGAGGGTTGAAGATTGCAGATTGAGGATTAAGGATTGAGGATTGAGGATGAGGGCTGAGGGTTGAGGACTGAGGTTTGAGGACTGAGGACTGAGGATTGAGGATTGAGAATTGAGGATTGAGGATTGAGGATTGAAGATTGAGGATTGAGGATTGAGGATTGAGTCTTGAATAATGATTATTGAGGATTGAAGATAGAGGATTGAGGATTCAGGGTTGAGGATTGAGGACGAGGACTGAGGGTTGAGTATTGATGTTTGAGTTCTGAGGATTGAGGATTGAGGATTGACAATTGAGGATTGAGGATTGAGGGTTGAAGATTGACGATTGGGTGTTGAGGATTGAAGAATGAGTATTGAGGATTGAGGATTGAGGATTGAGGATTGAAGGTTGAGTATTGAGCATTGAGGATTGAGGATTGCGGATTGATGATTGAGGATTGGGTATTGAGGTTTGAGGGACGAGAATTGAGGATTGAGGCTTGAGGACTGAGGGTTGACGATTGAGTATTGAAGATTGAGGATTGATTACTGAGGATTGAGGATTGAAGATAGAGGATTGAGTATTGAGGGTTCAGGATTGAGGACGAGGACTGAAGGTTGAGGATTGAGGTTTGAGGATTGAGAATTGAGGATTGAGGATTGAGGATTGAGGATTGAGGATTGAGGATTGAGGATTCAGTATTGAGGATTGAAGATTGAGAATTGAGGATTGAGGATTGAACATTGAGCACTGAGCGTTCAGGTTTGAGTGATGAGAATTGATGCTTGTGGATAGAGATTTGAAGATTGCAGATTGAGTATTGAGTATTGAAAACTGTGGGTTGAGGATATGCTATTGGGGATTGAGGATTGACAACAGACTGCTGAGGACTGTGGGCTGAAGATTGAGGATGCAGGATTGAGGATTCAGAATTGAGGTTTGAGGACTGAGCAATGAGGATTGAGGGTTGAGAATTGAGGATTGAGGATTGAGGATTGAAGATTGAGGATTGGGTATTGAGGATTGAAGAATGAGGATTGAGGATTGAGAATTGAGGATTGAGGATTGAGGATTGAGGATTGAGGATTGTGGATTGAGGATTGAAGATTGAGGATTGGGTATTGAGGATTGAACATTGAGGTTTGAGGATTGAGTATTGAGGATTGAGGATTGAGGATTGAAGATTGAATATTGATGATTGAAGATTCAGGATCGAGGATTGAGGGTTGTGGATTGAGGACGAGGACTAAGGGTTGAGTATTGATGTTTGAGTTCTGAGGATTGAGGATTGAGGATTGAGAATTGAGAATTGTGGATTGAGGATTGAAGATTGAGGATTGGGTATTGAGGATTGAAGAATGAGGATTGAGGATTGAGGATAGAGGAATGAGGATTGAAGATTGAGTATTGAGGATTGAAGATTGAGGATTGAGGATTGAGTATTGAAGATTGAGGATTTGGGACTGAGGATTGAAGATTGAGGATTGATGATTGAGGATTGGGGATTGAGGATTGAGGATTGAGGATTGAGGATTGAAGATTGAGGATTGGGTATTGAGGATTGAAGGATGAGGGTTGAGGATTGAAATCTGTGAATTGAGGATATTCTATTGAGGATTGAGGATTGACAATTGATTTTTGAGGACTGAGGGCTGAAGGTTGAGGATTCAGGATTGAGGACTCGGGATTGAGGTTTGAGGACTGAGGATTGAGGATTGAGGATTGAGGATTGCGGATTGAAGATTGAGGATTGAGGATTGAGGACTGAGGATTGATTACTGAGGATTGAGGATTGGGGATTGAGGATTGAGGTTTGAGGACTGGGGAATGAGGATTGAGGGTTGAGAATTGAGGATTGAGGATTGAAGATTGAGGATTGGGTATTGAGGATTGAAGAATGAGTATTGGGGATTGAGGATTGAGGTTTGAGGACTGAGGACGGAGGATTGAAGATTCAGCATTGAGGATTGAAGATTGAGAATTGAGGATTGAGGATTGAACATTGACGACTGAGCGTTCAGGGTTGTGTGATGAGAATTGATGTTTGTGGATAGAGATTTGAAGATTGCAGATTGAGTATTGAGAATTGAAATCTGTGACTTGAGGATATTCTATTGGGGATTGAGGATTGACAACTGATTGTTGAGGACTGAGAGCTGAACATTGAGGATGCAGGATTGAGGATTCAGAATTGAGGTTTGAGGACTGAGGATTGAGGATTGAGGATTGAGGATTGAGGATTGAGGATAGAGGATTGAAGGTTGAGGTTTGGGCATTGAGGATTGAACATTGAGGATTGAGGATTGAGTATTGAGGATTGAGAATTGAGGATTGAAGATTGAATATTGATGATAGAAGATTGAGGATCGAGGATTGAGGCTTGTGGATTGAGGACGAGGACTGAGGGTTGAGTATTGATGTTTGAGGTCTGAGGATTGGGGATTGAGGATTGAGAATTGAGGATTGAGGATTGAGGATTGAAGATTGAGGATTGAGGATTGAGTATTGAAGATTGAGGATTTGGGACAGAGGATTGAAGGTTGAGGTTTGAGGATTGAGGATTGAGGATGGAGGATAGAAGAGAGAGGAGTGAGTATTGTGGATTGAAGAATGAGGATTGAGGATTGAGGATTGAGGATTGAGGATTGAAGACTGAGTATAGAGGATTGAGGATTGAGGATTGAGGATTGAAGATTGAGTATTGAGGATTGAAGATTGAGGATTCAGGATTGAGTATTGAAGATTGAGTATTGGGTGTTGAGGATTGAGGAATGAGGATTGAGGATTGAGGACTGAGGATTGAGGATTGAGGATTGAGGATTGAGGATTGAGGATTGAATATTGATGATTGAAGATTGAGGATTGAGGATTGAGGGTTGTGGATTGAGGACAAGGACTGAGGGTTGAATATTGATGTTTGAGGTCTTAGGATTGAGGATTGAGGATTGAGAATTAAGGATTGAGGATTGAGGATTGAAGATTGAGGATTGGGTATTGAGGATTGAAGAATGAGGATTGAGGATTGAGGATTGAGGATTGAAGATTGCAGATTGGGTATTGAGGATTGAAAACTGAGTATTGAGGATTGAGGATTGAGGATTGAGCATTGAGGATTGAGGGTTGAGGATTGAGGATTGAAGATTGAGTATTGAGGATTGAAGACTGACGATTGAGGATTGAGGATTGAGGATTGAGGATTGCGGATTGAAGATTGAGTAATGAGGATTGAAAATTGAGGATTGAGGGTTGAGGATTGAGGATTGAGGATTGAGGATTGAGGATTGAATATTGAGTATTGAGGATTGAAGATTGAGGATTGAGGATTGAGTATTGAGGATTGAGGATTGAAGATTGAGGATTGGGTATTGAGGATTGAAGAATGAGGATTGAGGATTGAGGATTGAGGATTGAGGATTGAAGATGGAGGATTGAGGATTGAAGAATGAGGATTGAGGATTGAGGATAGAGGACTGAGGATTGAAGATTGAGTATTGAGGACTGAGGACTGAGGATTGACGATTGAGAATAGAGGATTTAGGATTGAGAATTGAAGATTGAAGATTGGGTATTGAGGATTGAAGAATGAGGATTGAGGATTGGGTATACAGGATTGAAGAATGAGGATTGAAGTTTGAGGATTGAGGACTGAGGATTGAAGACTGAGGGTTGAGGATTGAAGAATGAGGATTGAGGATTGAGGATTGAGGATTGAGGATTGAGGATTGAATATTGATGATTGAAGATTGAGGATTGAGGATTGAGGGTTTTGGATTGAGGACAAGGACTGAGGGTTGAATATTGATGTTTGAGTTCTGAGGATTGAGGGTTGAGGATTGGGGATTGAGGATTGAGGATTGAGGATTGAATATTGAGTATTAAGGATTGAAGATTGAGGATTGAGGATTGAGGATTGATTATTGAGGATTGAGGATTGAAGATTGAGTATTGGGGAATGAGGATTGACAATTGAGGTTTGAGTATTGAGGATTGAGAATTGAGGATTGATTATTGAAGATTGAGTATTGAGGATTGAAGATTGTGGATTGAGGATTGAGGATTGAGGATTGGGGATGAGGGCTGAGGGTTCAGGATTGAGGTTTGAGGACTGAGGACTGAGGATTGAGGATTGCGAATAGAGGATTGAGGATTGAGTATTGAAGATTGAGGATTGGGTATTGAGGATTGTAGAATGAGGATTGAGGATTGAGGATTGGGGATTGAGGATTGAAGATTCAGGATTGAGAATTGAGGATTGAGGATTGAATACTGAGTATTGAGGATTGAAGATAGAGGATTGAGGATTGAGTGTTGAGGATTGAGGACGAGGACTGACGGTTGAGGTTTGAGGTTTGAGGATTGAGGATTCAGGATTGAGGGCTGAGGATTGAGGATTGAGGATTGAGGATTGAGGATTAGAGGATTGAAGATTGAATATTGATGATTGAAGATTGAGGATTGAGGATTGAGGGTTGTGGACTGAGGACGAGGACTGAGGGTTGAATATTGATGTTTGAGGTCTGAGGATTGTGGATTGAGGATTGAGGATTGAGGATTGAAGATTGAGGATTGGGTGTTGAGGATTGAAGAATGAGGATTGAGGATTGAGGATTCAGGATTGAGGATTGAAGATTGAGTATTGAGGATTGAAGATTGAGGATTGAGGATTGAGGATTGAGGATTGTGGATTAAGGATTGAGGGTAGAGGATGAGGGCTGAGGGTTGAGGATTGAGGTTTGAGGACTGAGGACTGAGAATTGAGGATTGAGAATTGAGGATTGAGGATTGAGGATTGAAGATTGAGGATTGGGTATTGATGATTGAAGGATGAGGATTGAAGATTGAGGATTGAGGATTGAGGATTGAAGATTGAGGATTGAGGATTGAGGATTGAGTATTGAATAATGATTATTGAGGATTGAAGATAGAGGATTGACGATTGAGGGTTGAGGATTGAGGACGAGGACTGAGGGTTGAGTATTGATGTTTGAGTTCTGAGGATTGAGGATTGAGTATTGACAATTGAGGATTGAGGATTGAGGGTTGAAGATTGACGATTGGGTGTTGAGGATTGAAGAATGAGTATTGAGGATTGAGGATTGAGGATTGAGGATTGAAGGTTGAGTATTGAGCATTGAGGATTGAGGATTGCGGATTGAAGATTGAGGATTGGGTATTGAGGTTTGAGGGACGAGAATTGAGGATTGAGGCTTGAGGACTGAGGGTTGACGATTGAGTATTGAAGATTGAAGATTGATTACTGAGGATTGAGGATTGAAGATAGAGGATTGAGGATTGAGGGTTCAGGATTGAGGACGAGGACTGAAGGTTGAGGATTGAGGTTTGAGGATTGAGGATTGAGGTTTGAGGACTGAGGACTGAGGATTGAGGATTGAGAATAGACGATTTAGGATTGAGAATTGAAGATTGAGGGTTGGGTATTGAGGATTGAAGAATGAGGATTGAGGATTGAGGATTGAGGATTGCGGATTGAAGATTGAGGATTGGGTATTGAGGTTTGAGGGACGAGAATTGAGGATTGAGGCTTGAGGACTGAAGGTTGACGATTGAGTATTGAAGATTGAGGATTGATTACTGAGGATTGAGAATTGAGGATTGAGGATTGAGGATTGAGGATTGAGGATTGAGGATTGAGGATTCAGTATTGAGGATTGAAGATTGAGAATTGAGGATTGAGGATTGAACATTGAGCACTGAGCGTTCAGGTTTGAGTGATGAGAATTGATGTTTGTGGATAGAGATTTGAAGATTGCAGATTGAGTATTGAGTATTGAAAACTGTGGGTTGATGATATTCTATTGAGGATTGAGGATTGACGCCTGATAGTTGAGGTCTGATGTCTGAAGATTGAGGATTCAGGTTTGAGGATTCAGGATTGAGGTTTGAGGACTGAGGATTTAGGATTGAGGATTGAGGCTTGAGGATTGAGGATTGAGAATTGAAGATTGAGTATTGAGGATTGAGGATGAGGGCTGAGGGTTGAAGATTGAGGTTTGAGGACTGAGGTCTGAGGATCGAGGATTGAGAGTTGAGGATTGAGGATTGAGGGTTGAAGATTGAGGATTAGGTATTGAGGATTGAAGAATGAGGATTGGGTATTGAGGATTGAGGAATGAGGATTGAGGATTGAGGATTGAGGATTGAGGATTGAAGACTGAGTATCGAGGATTGAATATTGAGGATTGAGGATTGAGGATTGAGGATTGAGTATTGAGGATTGATTATTGAATATTGAGTGTTGAGGATTGAAGATTGAGGATTGAGGAATGAGGATTGAGGATTGAGGATTGAAGATTGAGGATTGGGGATTGAGGATTGACGATTGAGGATTGAGTATTGAGGATTGAAGAATGAGGATTGAGGATTGAGGATTGAGGATTGAGGATTGAGGATTGAGGATTGAGGACTGAAGATTGAGTATTGAGGATTGAAGATTAAGGATTGAGGATTGAGAATTGAGGATTGGGGATGAGGGCTGAGGGTTGAGGATTGACGTTAGAGGACTTAGGACTGAGGGTTGAGGATTGAGAATTGAGGATTGAGGATTGAGGATTGAAGATTGAGGATTGGGTATTGAGGATTGAAGAATGAGGATTGAGGATTGAGGATTGAGGATTGAAGATTGAGGATTGGGTATTGAGGATTGAAGGATGAGGATTGAGGATTGAGGATTGAGGATTAAGGATTGAAGATTGAGTGTTGAGGATTGAAGATTGACGATTGCGGATTGGGAATTGAGGATTGAGGATTGAGGATTGGGCATTGAAGACTGAGTATTGAGGATTGAAGGTTGAGGATTGTGGATTGAGGATTGAGAATTGAGGATTGAGTATTGAGAATTGGGGACTGAGTGTTGAGGGTAGAGTGATGAGAATTGATGCTTGTGGATAGAGACTTGAAGATTGCAGATTGAGTATTGTGTATTGAAAACTGCGAATTGAGGATATTCTATTGAGGATTGAGGATTGACATCGGATTGTTGAGGACTGAGGGCTGAAGATTGAGGATTCAGGATTGAGGATTCAGAATTGAGGTTTGAGGACTGCGGATTGAGGATTGAAGATTGAGTATTGAGGATTGAAGATTGAGGATTGAGGATTGAGAATTGAGTATTGGGGATGAGGGCTGAGGGTGGAGGATTGACGTTAGAGGACTGAGGACTGAGGGTTGAGGATTGAGAATTGAGGATTGAGGATTGAGGATTGAAGATTGAGGATTGGGTATTGAGGATTGAAGAATGAGGATTGAGGATTGAGGATTGAGGATTGAGGATTGAGGATTGAGGATTGAGGACTGAAGATTGAGTATTGAGGATTGAAGATTGATGATTGGGGATTGAGGATTGAGGATTGAGGATTGAAGATTGAGGATTGAAGATTGAGTATTGAGGATTGAAGATTGAGGATTGAGGATTGCGGATTGAGGATTGAGGATTGAATATTGAGGATTGGGGACTGAGTGTTGAGGATTGATTGATGAGAATTGATGTTTGTGGATAGAGACTTGAAGATTGCAGGTTGAGTATTGAGTATTGAGGCCTGTGAATTGAGGATATTCTATTGAGGATTGAGGATTGACAACTGATAGTTGAGGTCTGATGTCTGAAAATTGAGGATTCAGGATTGAGGATTCCGGATTGAGGTTTGAGGACTGAGGATTGAGGTTTGAGGATTGAGGATTGAGGATTGAAGGTTGATGACTGAGGACTGAGGATTGAAGGTTGAGGATTGAAGATTGAGGATTGAGTATTGAGGATTGAGGATTGAGGATTGAAGATTGAATATTGATGATTGAAGATTGAGTATTGAGGATTGAGGGTTGAGGATTGAGGATTGAGTATAAAAGATTGAGGATTGAGGATTGAGGATTGAGGATTGAGGATTGAGGACTGAAGATTGAATATTGATGATTGAAGATTGAGGATTGAGGATTGAGGGTTGTGGATTGAGGACGAGGTCTGAGGGTTGAGTATTGATGTTTGAGGTCTGAGGGTTGAGGATTGAGGATTGAGAATTGAGGATTGAGGATTGAGGATTGAAGATTGAGGATTGGGTATTGAGGATTGAAGTGTGAGGATTGGGGATTGAGGATTGAGGATTGAATATTGCAGATTGAGTGTTGATGATTGAAGATTGAGGATTGAGGATTGAGTATTGAGGATTGAGGATTGAGGATTGAAGATTGAATATTGATGATTGAAGATTGAGTATTGAGGATTGAGGGTTGAGGATTGAGGATTGAGTATAAAAGATTGAGGATTGAGGATTGAGGATTGAGGATTGAGGATTGAGGACTGAAGATTGAATATTGATGATTGAAGATTGAGGATTGAGGATTGAGGGTTGTGGATTGAGGACGAGGTCTGAGGGTTGAGTATTGATGTTTGAGGTCTGAGGGTTGAGGATTGAGGATTGAGAATTGAGGATTGAGGATTGAGGATTGAAGATTGAGGATTGGGTATTGAGGATTGAAGTGTGAGGATTGGGGATTGAGGATTGAGGATTGAATATTGCAGATTGAGTGTTGATGATTGAAGATTGAGGATTGAGGATTGAGGATTGAGGATTGAGGACTGAGGACTGAGGATTGAAGATTGAGTATTGAGGAATGAAGCCTGACGATTGAGGATTGAGGATTGAGGACTGAGGATTGAAGACTGAGTATTGAGGATTGAAAATTGAGGATTGAGGATTGAGGATTGAGGATTGAGGATTGAGGATTGAACATAGAGGACTGAGTGTTGAGGGTTGAGTGATGAGAATTGATGTTTGTGGATAGAGATTTGAAGATTGCAGATTGAGCATTGAGTAATGAAAACTGTGGATTGATGATATTCTATTGAGGGTTGAGGATTGACAACTGATTGTTGATGAGTGAGGTCTGAAGATTGAGGATTCAGGATTCAGGATTAAGGATTGAGGTTTGAGCAATGAGGATTGAGGGTTGAGAATTGAGGATTGAGGATTGAGGATTGAAGATTGAGGATTGGGTATTGAGGATTCAGGATTGAGGATTGAAGATTGAGTATTGAGGATTGAAGATTGAGGATTGAGGATTGAGGATTGAGGATTGTGGATTGAGGATTGAGGATTGAAGATTGAGTATTGAGGGTTGAAGATTGCAGATTGAGGATTAAGGATTGAGGATTGAGGATGAGGGCTGAGGGTTGAGGACTGAGGTTTGAGGACTGAGGACTGAGGATTGAGGATTGAGAATTGAGGATTGAGGATTGAGGATTGAAGATTGAGGATTGAGGATTGAGGATTGAGTATTGAATAATGATTATTGAGGATTGAAGATAGAGGATTGAGGATTGAGGGTTGAGGATTGAGGACGAGGACTGAGGGTTGAGTATTGATGTTTGAGTTCTGAGGATTGAGGATTGAGGATTGACAATTGAGGATTGAGGATTGAGGGTTGAAGATTGACGATTGGGTGTTGAGGATTGAAGAATGAGTATTGAGGATTGAGGATTGAGGATTGAGGATTGAAGGTTGAGTATTGAGCATTGAGGATTGAGGATTGCGGATTGATGATTGAGGATTGGGTATTGAGGTTTGAGGGACGAGAATTGAGGATTGAGGCTTGAGGACTGAGGGTTGACGATTGAGTATTGAAGATTGAGGATTGATTACTGAGGATTGAGGATTGAAGATAGAGGATTGAGTATTGAGGGTTCAGGATTGAGGACGAGGACTGAAGGTTGAGGATTGAGGTTTGAGGATTGAGAATTGAGGATTGAGGATTGAGGATTGAGGATTGAGGATTGAGGATTGAGGATTCAGTATTGAGGATTGAAGATTGAGAATTGAGGATTGAGGATTGAACATTGAGCACTGAGCGTTCAGGTTTGAGTGATGAGAATTGATGCTTGTGGATAGAGATTTGAAGATTGCAGATTGAGTATTGAGTATTGAAAACTGTGGGTTGAGGATATGCTATTGGGGATTGAGGATTGACAACAGACTGCTGAGGACTGTGGGCTGAAGATTGAGGATGCAGGATTGAGGATTCAGAATTGAGGTTTGAGGACTGAGCAATGAGGATTGAGGGTTGAGAATTGAGGATTGAGGATTGAGGATTGAAGATTGAGGATTGGGTATTGAGGATTGAAGAATGAGGATTGAGGATTGAGGATTGAGGATTGAGGATTGAGGATTGAGGATTGAGGATTGTGGATTGAGGATTGAAGATTGAGGATTGGGTATTGAGGATTGAACATTGAGGTTTGAGGATTGAGTATTGAGGATTGAGGATTGAGGATTGAAGATTGAATATTGATGATTGAAGATTCAGGATCGAGGATTGAGGGTTGTGGATTGAGGACGAGGACTAAGGGTTGAGTATTGATGTTTGAGTTCTGAGGATTGAGGATTGAGGATTGAGAATTGAGAATTGTGGATTGAGGATTGAAGATTGAGGATTGGGTATTGAGGATTGAAGAATGAGGATTGAGGATTGAGGATAGAGGAATGAGGATTGAAGATTGAGTATTGAGGATTGAAGATTGAGGATTGAGGATTGAGTATTGAAGATTGAGGATTTGGGACTGAGGATTGAAGATTGAGGATTGATGATTGAGGATTGGGGATTGAGGATTGAGGATTGAGGATTGAGGATTGAAGATTGAGGATTGGGTATTGAGGATTGAAGGATGAGGGTTGAGGATTGAAATCTGTGAATTGAGGATATTCTATTGAGGATTGAGGATTGACAATTGATTTTTGAGGACTGAGGGCTGAAGGTTGAGGATTCAGGATTGAGGACTCGGGATTGAGGTTTGAGGACTGAGGATTGAGGATTGAGGATTGAGGATTGCGGATTGAAGATTGAGGATTGAGGATTGAGGACTGAGGATTGATTACTGAGGATTGAGGATTGGGGATTGAGGATTGAGGTTTGAGGACTGGGGAATGAGGATTGAGGGTTGAGAATTGAGGATTGAGGATTGAAGATTGAGGATTGGGTATTGAGGATTGAAGAATGAGTATTGGGGATTGAGGATTGAGGTTTGAGGACTGAGGACGGAGGATTGAAGATTCAGCATTGAGGATTGAAGATTGAGAATTGAGGATTGAGGATTGAACATTGACGACTGAGCGTTCAGGGTTGTGTGATGAGAATTGATGTTTGTGGATAGAGATTTGAAGATTGCAGATTGAGTATTGAGAATTGAAATCTGTGACTTGAGGATATTCTATTGGGGATTGAGGATTGACAACTGATTGTTGAGGACTGAGAGCTGAACATTGAGGATGCAGGATTGAGGATTCAGAATTGAGGTTTGAGGACTGAGGATTGAGGATTGAGGATTGAGGATTGAGGATTGAGGATAGAGGATTGAAGGTTGAGGTTTGGGCATTGAGGATTGAACATTGAGGATTGAGGATTGAGTATTGAGGATTGAGAATTGAGGATTGAAGATTGAATATTGATGATAGAAGATTGAGGATCGAGGATTGAGGCTTGTGGATTGAGGACGAGGACTGAGGGTTGAGTATTGATGTTTGAGGTCTGAGGATTGGGGATTGAGGATTGAGAATTGAGGATTGAGGATTGAGGATTGAGGATTGAAGATTGAGGATTGGGTGTTGAGGATTGAAGAATGAGGATTGAGGATTGAGGATTGAGGATTGAAGATTGAATATTGATGATTGAAGATTGAGGATTGCGGATTGAGGGTTGTGGATTGAGGACGAGGACTGAGGGTTGAATATTGATGTTCGATGTCTGAGGATTGTGGATTGAGGATTGAGGATTGAAGATTGAGTATTGAGGATTGAAGATTGAGGATTGAGGATTGAGTATTGAAGATTGAGGATTTGGGACAGAGGATTGAAGGTTGAGGTTTGAGGATTGAGGATTGAGGATGGAGGATAGAAGAGAGAGGAGTGAGTATTGTGGATTGAAGAATGAGGATTGAGGATTGAGGATTGAGGATTGAGGATTGAAGACTGAGTATAGAGGATTGAGGATTGAGGATTGAGGATTGAAGATTGAGTATTGAGGATTGAAGATTGAGGATTCAGGATTGAGTATTGAAGATTGAGTATTGGGTGTTGAGGATTGAGGAATGAGGATTGAGGATTGAGGACTGAGGATTGAGGATTGAGGATTGAGGATTGAGGATTGAGGATTGAATATTGATGATTGAAGATTGAGGATTGAGGATTGAGGGTTGTGGATTGAGGACAAGGACTGAGGGTTGAATATTGATGTTTGAGGTCTTAGGATTGAGGATTGAGGATTGAGAGTTAAGGATTGAGGATTGAGGATTGAAGATTGAGGATTGGGTATTGAGGATTGAAGAATGAGGATTGAGGATTGAGGATTGAGGATTGAAGATTGCAGATTGGGTATTGAGGATTGAAAACTGAGTATTGAGGATTGAGGATTGAGGATTGAGCATTGAGGATTGAGGGTTGAGGATTGAGGATTGAAGATTGAGTATTGAGGATTGAAGACTGACGATTGAGGATTGAGGATTGAGGATTGAGGATTGCGGATTGAAGATTGAGTAATGAGGATTGAAAATTGAGGATTGAGGGTTGAGGATTGAGGATTGAGGATTGAGGATTGAGGATTGAATATTGAGTATTGACGATTGAAGATTGAGGATTGAGGATTGAGTATTGAGGATTGAGGATTGAAGATTGAGGATTGGGTATTGAGGATTGAAGAATGAGGATTGAGGATTGAGGATTGAGGATTGAGGATTGAAGATGGAGGATTGAGGATTGAAGAATGAGGATTGAGGATTGAGGATAGAGGACTGAGGATTGAAGATTGAGTATTGAGGACTGAGGACTGAGGATTGACGATTGAGAATAGAGGATTTAGGATTGAGAATTGAAGATTGAGGATTGGGTATTGAGGATTGAAGAATGAGGATTGAGGATTGGGTATACAGGATTGAAGAATGAGGATTGAAGTTTGAGGATTGAGGACTGAGGATTGAAGACTGAGGGTTGAGGATTGAAGAATGAGGATTGAGGATTGAGGATTGAGGATTGAGGATTGAGGATTGAATATTGATGATTGAAGATTGAGGATTGAGGATTGAGGGTTTTGGATTGAGGACAAGGACTGAGGGTTGAATATTGATGTTTGAGTTCTGAGGATTGAGGGTTGAGGATTGGGGATTGAGGATTGAGGATTGAGGATTGAATATTGAGTATTAAGGATTGAAGATTGAGGATTGAGGATTGAGGATTGATTATTGAGGATTGAGGATTGAAGATTGAGTATTGGGGAATGAGGATTGACAATTGAGGTTTGAGTATTGAGGATTGAGAATTGAGGATTGATTATTGAAGATTGAGTATTGAGGATTGAAGATTGTGGATTGAGGATTGAGGATTGAGGATTGGGGATGAGGGCTGAGGGTTCAGGATTGAGGTTTGAGGACTGAGGACTGAGGATTGAGGATTGCGAATAGAGGATTGAGGATTGAGTATTGAAGATTGAGGATTGGGTATTGAGGATTGTAGAATGAGGATTGAGGATTGAGGATTGGGGATTGAGGATTGAAGATTCAGGATTGAGAATTGAGGATTGAGGATTGAATACTGAGTATTGAGGATTGAAGATAGAGGATTGAGGATTGAGTGTTGAGGATTGAGGACGAGGACTGACGGTTGAGGTTTGAGGTTTGAGGATTGAGGATTCAGGATTGAGGGCTGAGGATTGAGGATTGAGGATTGAGGATTGAGGATTAGAGGATTGAAGATTGAATATTGATGATTGAAGATTGAGGATTGAGGATTGAGGGTTGTGGACTGAGGACGAGGTCTGAGGGTTGAATATTGATGTTTGAGGTCTGAGGATTGTGGATTGAGGATTGAGGATTGAGGATTGAAGATTGAGGATTGGGTGTTGAGGATTGAAGAATGAGGATTGAGGATTGAGGATTCAGGATTGAGGATTGAAGATTGAGTATTGAGGATTGAAGATTGAGGATTGAGGATTGAGGATTGAGGATTGTGGATTAAGGATTGAGGATTGAGGATGAGGGCTGAGGGTTGAGGATTGAGGTTTGAGGACTGAGGACTGAGAATTGAGGATTGAGAATTGAGGATTGAGGATTGAGGATTGAAGATTGAGGATTGGGTATTGATGATTGAAGGATGAGGATTGAGGATTGAGGATTGAGGATTGAGGATTGAAGATTGAGGATTGAGGATTGAGGATTGAGTATTGAATAATGATTATTGGGGATTGAAGATAGAGGATTGAGGATTGAGGGTTGAGGATTGAGGACGAGGACTGAGGGTTGAGTATTGATGTTTGAGTTCTGAGGATTGAGGATTGAGGATTGACAATTGAGGATTGTGGATTGAGGGTTGAAGATTGACGATTGGGTGTTGAGGATTGAAGAATGAGTATTGAGGATTGAGGATTGAGGATTGAGGATTGAAGGTTGAGTATTGAGGATTGAGGATTGAGGATTGCGGATTGAAGATTGAGGATTGGGTATTGAGGTTTGAGGGACGAGAATTGAGGATTGAGGCTTGAGGACTGAGGGTTGACGATTGAGTATTGAAGATTGAGGATTGATTACTGAGGATTGAGGATTGAAGATAGAGGATTGAGGATTGAGGGTTCAGGATTGAGGACGAGGACTGAAGATTGAGGATTGAGGTTTGAGGATTGAGGATTGAGGATTGAGGATTGAGGATTGAGGATTCAGTATTGAGGATTGAAGATTGAGAATTGAGGATTGAGGATTGAACATTGAGCACTGAGCGTTCAGGGTTGAGTGATGAGAATTGATGTTTGTGGATAGAGATTTGAAGATTGCAGATTGTGTATTGAGTATTGAAAACTGTGGGTTGAGGATATGCTATTGGGGATTGAGGATTGACAACAGACTGCTGAGGACTGTGGGCTGAAGATTGAGGATGCAGGATTGAGGATTCAGAATTGAGGTTTGAGGACTGAGCAATGAGGATTGAGGGTTGAGAATTGAGGATTGAAGATTGAGGATTGAAGATTGAGGATTGGGTATTGAGGATTCAGGATTGAGGATTGAAGATTGAGTATTGAGGATTGAAGATTGAGGATTGAGCATTGAGGATTGAGGATTGTGGATTGAGGATTGAGGATTGAAGATTGAGTATTGAGGGTTGAAGATTGCAGATTGAGGATTAAGGATTGAGGATTGAGGATGAGGGCTGAGGGTTGAGGACTGAGGTTTGAGGACTGAGGACTGAGGATTGAGGATTGAGAATTGAGGATTGAGGATTGAGGATTGAAGATTGAGGATTGGGTATTGATGATTGAAGGATGAGGATTGAAGATTGAGGATTGAGGATTGAGGATTGAAGATTGAGGATTGAGGATTGAGGATTGAGTATTGAATAATGATTATTGAGGATTGAAGATAGAGGATTGAGGATTGAGGGTTGAGGATTGAGGACGAGGACTGAGGGTTGAGTATTGATGTTTGAGTTCTGAGGATTGAGGATTGAGTATTGACAATTGAGGATTGAGGATTGAGGGTTGAAGATTGACGATTGGGTGTTGAGGATTGAAGAATGAGTATTGAGGATTGAGGATTGAGGATTGAGGATTGAAGGTTGAGTATTGAGCATTGAGGATTGAGGATTGCGGATTGAAGATTGAGGATTGGGTATTGAGGTTTGAGGGACGAGAATTGAGGATTGAGGCTTGAGGACTGAGGGTTGACGATTGAGTATTGAAGATTGAAGATTGATTACTGAGGATTGAGGATTGAAGATAGAGGATTGAGGATTGAGGGTTCAGGATTGAGGACGAGGACTGAAGGTTGAGGATTGAGGTTTGAGGATTGAGGATTGAGGTTTGAGGACTGAGGACTGAGGATTGAGGATTGAGAATAGAGGATTTAGGATTGAGAATTGAAGATTGAGGGTTGGGTATTGAGGATTGAAGAATGAGGATTGAGGATTGAGGATTGAGGATTGCGGATTGAAGATTGAGGATTGGGTATTGAGGTTTGAGGGACGAGAATTGAGGATTGAGGCTTGAGGACTGAAGGTTGACGATTGAGTATTGAAGATTGAGGATTGATTACTGAGGATTGAGAATTGAGGATTGAGGATTGAGGATTGAGGATTGAGGATTGAGGATTGAGGATTCAGTATTGAGGATTGAAGATTGAGAATTGAGGATTGAGGATTGAACATTGAGCACTGAGCGTTCAGGTTTGAGTGATGAGAATTGATGTTTGTGGATAGAGATTTGAAGATTGCAGATTGAGTATTGAGTATTGAAAACTGTGGGTTGAGGATATGCTATTGGGGATTGAGGATTGACAACAGACTGCTGAGGACTGTGGGCTGAAGATTGAGGATGCAGGATTGAGGATTCAGAATTGAGGTTTGAGGACTGAGCAATGAGGATTGAGGGTTGAGAATTGAGGATTGAGGATTGAGGATTGAAGATTGAGGATTGGGTATTGAGGATTGAAGAATGAGGATTGAGGATTGAGGATTGAGGATTGAGGATTGAGGATTGAGGATTGAGGATTGAGGATTGAGGATTGAAGATTGAGGATTGGGTATTGAGGATTGAACATTGAGGTTTGAGGATTGAGTATTGAGGATTGAGGATTGAGGATTGAAGATTGAATATTGATGATTGAAGATTCAGGATCGAGGATTGAGGGTTGTGGATTGAGGACGAGGACTAAGGGTTGAGTATTGATGTTTGAGTTCTGAGGATTGAGGATTGAGGATTGAGAATTGAGAATTGTGGATTGAGGATTGAAGATTGAGCATTGGGTATTGAGGATTGAAGAATGAGGATTGAGGATTGAGGATAGAGGAATGAGGATTGAAGATTGAGTATTGAGGATTGAAGATTGAGGATTGAGGATTGAGTATTGAAGATTGAGGATTTGGGACTGAGGATTGAAGATTGAGGATTGATGATTGAGGATTGAGGATTGAGGATTGAGGATTGAGGATTGAGGATTGAAGATTGAGGACTGGGTATTGAGGATTGAAGGATGAGGGTTGAGGATTGAAATCTGTGAATTGAGGATATTCTATTGAGGATTGAGGATTGACAATTGATTTTTGAGGACTGAGGGCTGAAGGTTGAGGATTCAGGATTGAGGACTCGGGATTGAGGTTTGAGGACTGAGGATTGAGGATTGAGGATTGAGGATTGCGGATTGAAGATTGAGGATTGAGGATTGAGGACTGAGGATTGATTACTGAGGATTGAGGATTGGGGATTGAGGATTGAGGTTTGAGGACTGGGGAATGAGGATTGAGGGTTGAGAATTGAGGATTGAGGATTGAAGATTGAGGATTGGGTATTGAGGATTGAAGAATGAGTATTGGGGATTGAGGATTGAGGTTTGAGGACTGAGGACGGAGGATTGAAGATTCAGCATTGAGGATTGAAGATTGAGAATTGAGGATTGAGGATTGAACATTGAGGACTGAGCGTTCAGGGTTGTGTGATGAGAATTGATGTTTGTGGATAGAGATTTGAAGATTGCAGATTGAGTATTGAGAATTGAAATCTGTGACTTGAGGATATTCTATTGGGGATTGAGGATTGACAACTGATTGTTGAGGACTGAGGGCTGAACATTGAGGATGCAGGATTGAGGATTCAGAATTGAGGTTTGAGGACTGAGGATTGAGGATTGAGGATTGAGGATTGAGGATTGAGGATAGAGGATTGAAGGTTGAGGTTTGGGCATTGAGGATTGAACATTGAGGATTGAGGATTGAGTATTGAGGATTGAGAATTGAGGATTGAAGATTGAATATTGATGATAGAAGATTGAGGATCGAGGATTGAGGGTTGTGGATTGAGGACGAGGACTGAGGGTTGAGTATTGATGTTTGAGGTCTGAGGATTGGGGATTGAGGATTGAGAATTGAGGATTGAGGATTGAGGATTGAGGATTGAAGATTGAGGATTGGGTGTTGAGGATTGAAGAATGAGGATTGAGGATTGAGGATTGAGGATTGAGGATTGAGGATTGAAGATTGAATATTGATGATTGAAGATTGAGGATTGCGGATTGAGGGTTGTGGATTGAGGACGAGGACTGAGGGTTGAATATTGATGTTCGATGTCTGAGGATTGTGGATTGAGGATTGAGGATTGAAGATTGAGTATTGAGGATTGAAGATTGAGGATTGAGGATTGAGTATTGAAGATTGAGGATTTGGGACAGAGGATTGAAGGTTGAGGTTTGAGGATTGAGGATTGAGGATGGAGGATAGAAGAGAGAGGAGTGAGTATTGTGGATTGAAGAATGAGGATTGAGGATTGAGGATTGAGGATTGAAGACTGAGTATAGAGGATTGAGGATTGAGGATTGAGGATTGAAGATTGAGTATTGAGGATTGAAGATTGAGGATTCAGGATTGAGTATTGAAGATTGAGTATTGGGTGTTGAGGATTGAGGAATGAGGATTGAGGATTGAGGACTGAGGATTGAGGATTGAGGATTGAGGATTGAGGATTGAGGATTGAATATTGATGATTGAAGATTGAGGATTGAGGATTGAGGGTTGTGGATTGAGGACAAGGACTGAGGGTTGAATATTGATGTTTGAGGTCTTAGGATTGAGGATTGAGGATTGAGAATTAAGGATTGAGGATTGAGGATTGAAGATTGAGGATTGGGTATTGAGGATTGAAGAATGAGGATTGAGGATTGAGGATTGAGGATTGAAGATTGCAGATTGGGTATTGAGGATTGAAAACTGAGTATTGAGTATTGAGGATTGAGGATTGAGCATTGAGGATTGAGGGTTGAGGATTGAGGATTGAAGATTGAGTATTGAGGATTGAAGACTGACGATTGAGGATTGAGGATTGAGGATTGAGGATTGAGGATTGAAGATTGAGTAATGAGGATTGAAAATTGAGGATTGAGGGTTGAGGATTGAGGATTGAGGATTGAGGATTGAGGATTGAGGATTGAATATTGAGTATTGAGGATTGAAGATTGAGGATTGAGGATTGAGGATTGAGTATTGAGGATTGAGGATTGAAGATTGAGGATTGGGTATTGAGGATTGAAGAATGAGGATTGAGGATTGAGGATTGAGGATTGAGGATTGAAGATGGAGGATTGAGGATTGAAGAATGAGGATTGAGGATTGAGGATAGAGGACTGAGGATTGAAGATTGAGTATTGAGGACTGAGGACTGAGGATTGACGATTGAGAATAGAGGATTTAGGATTGAGAATTGAAGATTGAGGATTGGGTATTGAGGATTGAAGAATGAGGATTGAGGATTGGGTATACAGGATTGAAGAATGAGGATTGAAGTTTGAGGATTGAGGACTGAGGATTGAAGACTGAGGGTTGAGGATTGAAGAATGAGGATTGAGGATTGAGGATTGAGGATTGAGGATTGAGGATTGAATATTGATGATTGAAGATTGAGGATTGAGGATTGAGGGTTTTGGATTGAGGACAAGGACTGAGGGTTGAATATTGATGTTTGAGTTCTGAGGATTGAGGGTTGAGGATTGGGGATTGAGGATTGAGGATTGAGGATTGAATATTGAGTATTAAGGATTGAAGATTGAGGATTGAGGATTGAGGATTGATTATTGAGGATTGAGGATTGAAGATTGAGTATTGGGGAATGAGGATTGACAATTGAGGTTTGAGTATTGAGGATTGAGAATTGAGGATTGATTATTGAAGATTGAGTATTGAGGATTGAAGATTGTGGATTGAGGATTGAGGATTGAGGATTGAGGAGTGGGGATGAGGGCTGAGGGTTCAGGATTGAGGTTTGAGGACTGAGGACTGAGGATTGAGGATTGCGAATAGAGGATTGAGGATTGAGTATTGAAGATTGAGGATTGGGTATTGAGGACTGTAGAATGAGGATTGAGGATTGAGGATTGAGGATTGAGGATTGAAGATTCAGGATTGAGAATTGAGGATTGAGGATTGAATACTGAGTATTGAGGATTGAAGATAGAGGATTGAGGATTGAGTGTTGAGGATTGAGGACGAGGACTGACGGTTGAGGATTGAGGTTTGAGGATTGAGGATTCAGGATTGAGGGCTGAGGATTGAGGATTGAGGATTGAGGATTGAGGATTAGAGGATTGAAGATTGAATATTGATGATTGAAGATTGAGGATTGAGGATTGAGGGTTGTGCACTGAGGACGAGGACTGAGGGTTGAATATTGATGTTTGAGGTCTGAGGATTGTGGATTGAGGATTGAGGATTGAGGATTGAAGATTGAGGATTGGGTGTTGAGGATTGAAGAATGAGGATTGAGGATTGAGGATTCAGGATTGAGGATTGAAGATTGAGTATTGAGGATTGAAGATTGAGGATTGAGGATTGAGGATTGAGGATTGTGGATTAAGGATTGAGGATTGAGGATGAGGGCTGAGGGTTGAGGATTGAGGTTTGAGGACTGAGGACTGAGAATTGAGGATTGAGAATTGAGGATTGAGGATTGAGGATTGAAGATTGAGGATTGGGTATTGATGATTGAAGGATGAGGATTGAGGATTGAGGATTGAGGATTGAGGATTGAAGATTGAGGATTGAGGATTGAGGATTGAGTATTGAATAATGATTATTGAGGATTGAAGATAGAGGATTGAGGATTGAGGGTTGAGGATTGAGGACGAGGACTGAGGGTTGAGTATTGATGTTTGAGTTCTGAGGATTGAGGATTGAGGATTGACAATTGAGGATTGTGGATTGAGGGTTGAAGATTGACGATTGGGTGTTGAGGATTGAAGAATGAGTATTGAGGATTGAGGATTGAGGATTGAGGATTGAAGGTTGAGTATTGAGGATTGAGGATTGAGGATTGCGGATAGAAGATTGAGGATTGGGTATTGAGGTTTGAGGGACGAGAATTGAGGATTGAGGCTTGAGGACTGAGGGTTGACGATTGAGTATTGAAGATTGAGGATTGATTACTGAGGATTGAGGATTGAAGAATGAGTATTGAGGATTGAGGATTGAGGATTGAGGATTGAAGGTTGAGTATTGAGCATTGAGGATTGAGGATTGCGGATTGAAGATTGAGGATTGGGTATTGAGGTTTGAGGGACGAGAATTGAGGATTGAGGCTTGAGGACTGAGGGTTGACGATTGAGTATTGAAGATTGAGGATTGATTACTGAGGATTGAGGATTGAAGATAGAGGATTGAGGATTGAGGGTTCAGGATTGAGGACGAGGACTGAAGGTTGAGGATTGAGGTTTGAGGATTGAGGATTGAGGTTTGAGGACTGAGGACTGAGGATTGAGGATTGAGAATAGAGGATTTAGGATTGAGAATTGAAGATTGAGGGTTGGGTATTGAGGATTGAAGAATGAGGATAGAGGATTGAGGATTGAGGATTGCGGATTGAAGATTGAGGATTGGGTATTGAGGTTTGAGGGACGAGAATTGAGGATTGAGGCTTGAGGACTGAAGGTTGACGATTGAGTATTGAAGATTGAGGATTGATTACTGAGGATTGAGAATTGAGGATTGAGGATTGAGGATTGAGGATTGAGGATTGTGGATTGAGGATCCAGTATTGAGGATTGAAGATTGAGAATTGAGGATTGAGGATTGAACATTGAGCACTGAGCGTTCAGGTTTGAGTGATGAGAATTGATGTTTGTGGATAGAGATTTGAAGATTGCAGATTGAGTATTGAGTATTGAAAACTGTGGGTTGAGGATATGCTATTGGGGATTGAGGATTGACAACAGACTGCTGAGGACTGTGGGCTGAAGATTGAGGATGCAGGATTGAGGATTCAGAATTGAGGTTTGAGGACTGAGCAATGAGGATTGAGGGTTGAGAATTGAGGATTGAGGATTGAGGATTGAAGATTGAGGATTGGGTATTGAGGATTGAAGAATGAGGATTGAGGATTGAGGATTGAGGATTGAGGATTGAGGATTGAGGATTGAGGATTGAGGATTGAGGATTGAAGATTGAGGATTGGGTATTGAGGATTGAACATTGAGGTTTGAGGATTGAGTATTGAGGATTGAGGATTGAGGATTGAAGATTGAATATTGATGATTGAAGATTCAGGATCGAGGATTGAGGGTTGTGGATTGAGGACGAGGACTAAGGGTTGAGTATTGATGTTTGAGTTCTGAGGATTGAGGATTGAGGATTGAGAATTGAGAATTGTGGATTGAGGATTGAAGATTGAGGATTGGGTATTGAGGATTGAAGAATGAGGATTGAGGATTGAGGATAGAGGAATGAGGATTGAAGATTGAGTATTGAGGATTGAAGATTGAGGATTGAGGATTGAGTATTGAAGATTGAGGATTTGGGACTGAGGATTGAAGATTGAGGATTGATGATTGAGGATTGAGGATTGAGGATTGAGGATTGAGGATTGAGGATTGAAGATTGAGGACTGGGTATTGAGGATTGAAGGATGAGGGTTGAGGATTGAAATCTGTGAATTGAGGATATTCTATTGAGGATTGAGGATTGACAATTGATTTTTGAGGACTGAGGGCTGAAGGTTCAGGATTCAGGATTGAGGACTCGGGATTGAGGTTTGAGGACTGAGGATTGAGGATTGAGGATTGAGGATTGCGGATTGAAGATTGAGGATTGAGGATTGAGGACTGAGGATTGATTACTGAGGATTGAGGATTGGGGATTGAGGATTGAGGTTTGAGGACTGGGGAATGAGGATTGAGGGTTGAGAATTGAGGATTGAGGATTGAAGATTGAGGATTGGGTATTGAGGATTGAAGAATGAGTATTTGGGATTGAGGATTGAGGTTTGAGGACTGAGGACGGAGGATTGAAGATTCAGCATTGAGGATTGAAGATTGAGAATTGAGGATTGAGGATTGAACATTGAGGACTGAGCGTTCAGGGTTGTGTGATGAGAATTGATGTTTGTGGATAGAGATTTGAAGATTGCAGATTGAGTATTGAGAATTGAAATCTGTGACTTGAGGATATTCTATTGGGGATTGAGGATTGACAACTGATTGTTGAGGACTGAGGGCTGAACATTGAGGATGCAGGATTGAGGATTCAGAATTGAGGTTTGAGGACTGAGGATTGAGGATTGAGGATTGAGGATTGAGGATTGAGGATAGAGGATTGAAGGTTGAGGTTTGGGCATTGAGGATTGAACATTGAGGGTTGAGGATTGAGTATTGAGGATTGAGAATTGAGGATTGAAGATTGAATATTGATGATAGAAGATTGAGGATCGAGGATTGAGGGTTGTGGATTGAGGACGAGGACTGAGGGTTGAGTATTGATGTTTGAGGTCTGAGGATTGGGGATTGAGGATTGAGAATTGAGGATTGAGGATTGAGGATTGAGGATTGAAGATTGAGGATTGGGTGTTGAGGATTGAAGAATGAGGATTGAGGATTGAGGATTGAGGATTGAGGATTGAGGATTGAAGATTGAATATTGATGATTGAAGATTGAGGATTGCGGATTGAGGGTTGTGGATTGAGGACGAGGACTGAGGGTTGAATATTGATGTTCGATGTCTGAGGATTGTGGATTGAGGATTGAGGATTGAAGATTGAGTATTGAGGATTGAAGATTGAGGATTGAGGATTGAGTATTGAAGATTGAGGATTTGGGACAGAGGATTGAAGGTTGAGGTTTGAGGATTGAGGATTGAGGATGGAGGATAGAAGAGAGAGGAGTGAGTATTGTGGATTGAAGAATGAGGATTGAGGATTGAGGATTGAGGATTGAGGATTGAAGACTGAGTGTAGAGGATTGAGGATTGAGGATTGAGGATTGAAGATTGAGTATTGAGGATTGAAGATTGAGGATTCAGGATTGAGTATTGAAGATTGAGTATTGGGTGTTGAGGATTGAGGAATGAGGATTGAGGATTGAGGACTGAGGATTGAGGATTGAGGATTGAGGATTGAGGATTGAGGATTGAATATTGATGATTGAAGATTGAGGATTGAGGATTGAGGGTTGTGGATTGAGGACAAGGACTGAGGGTTGAATATTGATGTTTGAGGTCTGAGGATTGAGGATTGAGGATTGAGAATTAAGGATTGAGGATTGAGGATTGAAGATTGAGGATTGGGTATTGAGGATTGAAGAATGAGGATTGAGGATTGAGGATTGAGGATTGAAGATTGCAGATTGGGTATTGAGGATTGAAAACTGAGTATTGAGGATTGAGGATTGAGGATTGAGCATTGAGGATTGAGGGTTGAGGATTGAGGATTGAAGATTGAGTATTGAGGATTGAAGACTGACGATTGAGGATTGAGGATTGAGGATTGAGGATTGAGGATTGAAGATTGAGTAATGAGGATTGAAAATTGAGGATTGAGGGTTGAGGATTGAGGATTGAGGATTGAGGATTGAGGATTGAATATTGAGTATTGAGGATTGAAGATTGAGGATTGAGGATTGAGGATTGAGTATTGAGGATTGAGGATTGAAGATTGAGGATTGGGTATTGAGGATTGAAGAATGAGGATTGACAATTGAGGATTGAGGATTGAGGATTGAAGATGGAGGATTGAGGATTGAAGAATGAGGATTGAGGATTGAGGATAGAGGACTGAGGATTGAAGATTGAGTATTGAGGACTGAGGACTGAGGATTGACGATTGAGAATAGAGGATTTAGGATTGAGAATTGAAGATTGAGGATTGGGTATTGAGGATTGAAGAATGAGGATTGAGGATTGGGTATACAGGATTGAAGAATGAGGATTGAAGTTTGAGGATTGAGGACTGAGGATTGAAGATTGAGGGTTGAGGGTTGAAGAATGAGGATTGAGGATTGAGGATTGAGGATTGAGGATTGAGGATTGAATATTGATGATTGAAGATTGAGGATTGAGGATTGAGGGTTTTGGATTGAGGACAAGGACTGAGGGTTGAATATTGATGTTTGAGTTCTGAGGATTGAGGATTGAGGATTGGGGATTGAGGATTGAGGATTGAGGATTGAATATTGAGTATTAAGGATTGAAGATTGAGGATTGAGTATTGAGGATTGATTATTGAGTATTGAGGATTGAAGATTGAGTATTGGGGAATGAGGATTGACAATTGAGGTTTGAGTATTGAGGATTGAGAATTGAGGATTGATTATTGTAGATTGAGTATTGAGGATTGAAGATTGTGGATTGAGGATTGAGGATTGAGGATTGAGGATGAGGGCTGAGGGTTCAGGATTGAGGTTTGAGGACTGAGGACTGAGGATTGAGGATTGCGAATAGAGGATTGAGGATTGAGGATTGAAGATTGAGGATTGGGTATTGAGGATTGTAGAATGAGGATTGAGGATTGAGGATTGAGGATTGAGGATTGAAGATTCAGGATTGAGAATTGAGGATTGAGGATTGAATACTGAGTATTGAGGATTGAAGATAGAGGATTGAGGATTGAGTGTTGAGGATTGAGGACGAGGACTGACGGTTGAGGATTGAGGTTTGAGGATTGAGGATTCAGGATTGAGGACTGAGGATTGAGGATTGAGGATTGAGGATTGAGGATTAGAGGATTGAAGATTGAATATTGATGATTGAAGATTGAGGATTGAGGATTGAGGGTTGTGGACTGAGGACGAGGACTGAGGGTTGAATATTGATGTTTGAGGTCTGAGGATTGTGGATTGAGGATTGAGGATTGAGGATTGAAGATTGAGGATTGGGTATTGATGATTGAAGGATGAGGATTGAGGATTGAGGATTGAGGATTGAGGATTGAAGATTGAGGATTGAGGATTGAGGATTGAGTATTGAATAATGATTATTGAGAATTGAAGATAGAGGATTGAGGATTGAGGGTTGAGGATTGAGGACGAGGACTGAGGGTTGAGTATTGATGTTTGAGTTCTGAGGATTGAGGATTGAGGATTGACAATTGAGGATTGAGGATTGAGGGTTGAAGATTGACGATTGGGTGTTGAGGATTGAAGAATGAGTATTGAGGATTGAGGATTGAGGATTGAGGATTGAAGGTTGAGTATTGAGGATTGAGGATTGAGGATTGCGGATTGAAGATTGAGGATTGGGTATTGAGGTTTGAGGGACGAGAATTGAGGATTGAGGCTTGAGGACTGAGGGTTGACGATTGAGTATTGAAGATTGAGGATTGATTACTGAGGATTGAGGATTGAAGATAGAGGATTGAGGATTGAGGGTTCAGGATTGAGGACGAGGACTGAAGATTGAGGATTGAGGTTTGAGGATTGAGGATTGAGGTTTGAGGACTGAGGACTGAGGATTGAGGATTGAGAATAGAGGATTTAGGATTGAGAATTGAAGATTGAGGATTGGGTATTGAGGATTGAAGAATGAGGATTGAGGATTGAGGATTGAGGATTGCGGATTGAAGATTGAGGATTGGGTATTGAGGTTTGAGGGACGAGAGTTGAGGATTGAGGCTTGAGGACTGAGGGTTGACGATTGAGTATTGAAGATTGAGGATTGATTACTGAGGATTGAGAATTGAGGATTGAGGATTGAGGATTGAGGATTGAGGATTGAGGATTGAGGATTCAGTATTGAGGATTGAAGATTGAGAATTGAGGATTGAGGATTGAACATTGAGCACTGAGCGTTCAGGGTTGAGTGATGAGAATTGATGTTTGTGGATAGAGATTTGAAGATTGCAGATTGAGTATTGAGTATTGAAAACTGTGGGTTGAGGATATGCTATTGGGGATTGAGGATTGACAACTGACTGCTGAGGACTGTGGGCTGAAGATTGAGGATGCAGGATTGAGGATTCAGAATTGAGGTTTGAGGACTGAGCAATGAGGATTGAGGGTTGAGAATTGAGGATTGAGGATTGAGGATTGAAGATTGAGGATTGGGTATTGAGGATTGAAGAATGAGGATTGAGGATTGAGGATTGAGGATTGAGGATTGAGGACTGAGGATTGAGGATTGAGGATTGAGGATTGAAGATTGAGGATTGGGTATTGAGGATTGAACATTGAGGTTTGAGGATTGAGTATTGAGGATTAAGGATTGAGGATTGAAGATTGAATATTGATGATTGAAGATTCAGGATCGAGGATTGAGGGTTGTGGATTGAGGACGAGGACTAAGGGTTGAGTGTTGATGTCTGAGTTCTGAGGATTGAGGATTGAGGATTGAGAATTGAGAATTGTGGATTGAGGATTGAAGATTGAGGATTGGGTATTGAGGATTGAAGAATGAGGATTGAGGATTGAGGATAGAGGAATGAGGATTGAAGATTGAGTGTTGAGGATTGAAGATTGAGGATTGAGGATTGAGTATTGAAGATTGAGGTTTTGGGACTGAGGATTGAAGATTGAGGATTGATGATTGAGGATTGAGGATTGAGGATTGAGGATTGAGGATTGAGGGTTGAAGATTGAGGATTGGGTATTGAGGATTGAAGGATGAGGGTTGAGGATTGAAATCTGTGAATTGAGGATATTCTATTGAGGATTGAGGATTGACAATTGATTTTTGAGGACTGAGGGCTGAAGGTTGAGGATTCAGGATTGAGGACTCGGGATTGAGGTTTGAGGACTGAGGATTGAGGATTGAGGATTGAGGATTGAGGATTGCGGATTGAAGATTGAGGATTGAGGATTGAGGACTGAGGATTGATTACTGAGGATTGAGTATTGGGGATTGAGGATTGAGGTTTGAGGACTGGGGAATGAGGATTGAGGGTTGAGAATTGAGGATTGAGGATTGAGGATTGAAGATTGAGGATTGGGTATTGAGGATTGAAGAATGAGGATTGAGGATTGAGGGTTGAGGTTTGAGGATTGAGGATTGAGGATTGAGGATTGAGGATTGAGGATTGAAGATGGAGGATTGGGTATTGAGGATTGAACATTGAGGTTTGAGGATTGAGTATTGAGGATTGAGGATTGAGGATTGAAGATTGAATATCGATGATTGAAGATTGAGGATCGAGGATTGAGGGTTGTGGATTGAGGACGAGGACTCAGGGTTGAGTATTGATGTTTGAGGTCTGAGGATTGAGGATTGAGAATTGAGGATTGAGGATTGAGGATTGAGGGTTGAGGATTGAGGGTTGAGGATTGAGGATTGAGGTTTGAGGATTGAAGATTGAATATTGATGATTGAAGATTGAGGATCGAGGATTGAGGGTTGTGGACTGAGGACGAGGACTGAGGGTTGAGTATTGATGTTTGAGGTCTGAGGATTGAGGATTGAGGGTTGAGAATTGAGGATTGAGGATTCATGATTGAAGATTAAGGATTGGGTGTTGAGGATTGAAGAATGAGGATTGAGGATTGAGCATTGAGGATTGAGGATTGAAGATTGAGTATTGAGGATTGAGGATTGAGGATTGAGGATTGAGGATTGAGGATTGAGCATTGAGGATTGAAGATTGAGTATTGAGGGTTGAAGATTGAGGATTGAGGATTGAGGATTGAGGATTGAGGATTAAAGATTGAGGATTGAGGGTTGAGGATTGAGGATTGAGGATTGAGGATTGAAGATTGAATATTGATGATTGACGTTTGAGGATTGAGGATTGAGGGTTGTGGATTGAGGACGAGGACTGAGGGTTGAATATTGATGTCTGAGGTCTGAGGTATGAGGATTGAGGATTGAGAATTGAGGATTGGGTATTGAGGGTTGAAGATTGAGGATTGGGTATTGAGGATTGAAGGGTGAAGATTGAGGATTGAGGATTGAGGATTGAAGATTGCAGATTGAGTATGGAGGGTTGAAGATTAAGTGTTGAGGATTGAGGATTGAGGATTGAGGACTGAGGAATCAGGATTGAAGATTGAGTATTGAGGATTGAAGACTGACGATTGAGGATTGAGGATTGAGGATTGAGGATTGAGGAATGAAGATTGAGTATTGAGGTTTGAAAATTGAGGATTGAGGATTGAGGATTGAGGATTGAGGATTGAGGATTGAAGATTCAGTATTGTGGGTTGAAGGTTGAGAATTGAGGATTGAGGATTGAACAATGAGGACTGAGCGTTAAGGGTTGAGTGATGAGAATTGATGTTTGTGGATAGAGATCTGAAGATTGCAGATAGAGTATTGAGTATTGACACCTGTGAATTGAGGATATTCTATTGAGGATTGAGGATTGACAACTGATTGTTGAGGATTGAGGGCTGAAGATTGAGGATTCAGGATTGAGGTTTGAGGACTGAGGATTGAGGATTGAGGATTGAGGATTGAGGATTGAGGATTGAGGATTGAGGATTGAGGATTGAGGATTGAGGATTGAAGATTGAGGATTGGGTATTGAGGATTGAAGGATGAGGGTTCAGGATTGAGGATTGAGGATTGAGGATTGAAGATTGAGGATTGAGGATTGAGGATTGAGTATTGAATAATGATTATTGAGGATTGAAGATAGAGGATTGAGGATTGAGGGTTGAGGATTGAGGACGAGGACTGAGGGTTGAGCATTGATGTTTGAGTTCTGAGGATTGAGGATTGAGGTTTGACAATTGAGGATTGAGGATTGAGGGTTGAAGATTGACGATTGGGTGTTGAGGATTGAAGAATGAGTATTGAGGATTGAGGATTGAGGATTGAGGATTGAAGGTTGAGTATTGAGCATTGAGGATTGAGGATTGCGGATTGAAGATTGAGGATTGGGTATTGAGGTTTGAGGGACGAGAATTGAGGATTGAGGCTTGAGGACTGAGGGTTGACGATTGAGTATTGAAGATTGAGGATTGATTACTGAGGATTGAGGATTGAAGATAGAGGATTGAGGATTGAGGGTTCAGGATTGAGGACGAGGACTGAAGGTTGAGGATTGAGGTTTGAGGATTGAGGATTGAGGTTTGAGGACTGAGGACTGAGGATTGAGGATTGAGAATAGAGGATTTAGGATTGAGAATTGAAGATTGAGGATTGGGTATTGAGGATTGAAGAATGAGGATTGAGGATTGAGGATTGAGGATTGCGGATTGAAGATTGAGGATTGGGTATTGAGGTTTGAGGGACGAGAATTGAGGATTGAGGCTTGAGGACTGAAGGTTGACGATTGAGTATTGAAGATTGAGGATTGATTACTGAGGATTGAGAATTGAGGATTGAGGATTGAGGATTGAGGATTGAGGATTGAGGATTGAGGATTCAGTATTGAGGATTGAAGATTGAGAATTGAGGATTGAGGATTGAACATTGAGCACTGAGCGTTCAGGGTTGAGTGATGAGAATTGATGTTTGTGGATAGAGATTTGAAGATTGCAGATTGAGTATTGAGTACTGAAAACTGTGGGTTGAGGATATGCTATTGGGGATTGAGGATTGACAACAGACTGCTGAGGACTGTGGGCTGAAGATTGAGGATGCAGGATTGAGGATTCAGAATTGAGGTTTGAGGACTGAGCAATGAGGATTGAGGGTTGAGAATTGAGGATTGAGGATTGAGGATTGAAGATTGAGGATTGGGTATTGAGGATTCAGGATTGAGGATTGAAGATTGAGTATTGAGGATTGAAGATTGAGGATTGAGGATTGAGGATTGAGGATTGTGGATTGAGGATTGAGGATTGAAGATTGAGTATTGAGGGTTGAAGATTGCAGATTGAGGATTGGGTATTGAGGATTGAAGGGTGAAGATTGAGGATTGAGGATTGAGGATTGAAGATTGCAGATTGAGTATGGAGGGTTGAAGATTAAGTGTTGAGGATTGAGGATTGAGGATTGAGGACTGAGGAATCAGGATTGAAGATTGAGTATTGAGGATTGAAGACTGACGATTGAGGATTGAGGATTGAGGATTGAGGATTGAGGAATGAAGATTGAGTATTGAGGTTTGAAAATTGAGGATTGAGGATTGAGGATTGAGGATTGAGGATTGAGGATTGAAGATTCAGTATTGTGGGTTGAAGGTTGAGAATTGAGGATTGAGGATTGAACAATGAGGACTGAGCGTTAAGGGTTGAGTGATGAGAATTGATGTTTGTGGTTAGAGATCTGAAGATTGCAGATAGAGTATTGAGTATTGACACCTGTGAATTGAGGATATTCTATTGAGGATTGAGGATTGACAACTGATTGTTGAGGATTGAGGACTGAAGATTGAGGATTCAGGATTGAGGTTTGAGGACTGAGGATTGAGGATTGAGGATTGAGGATTGAGGATTGAGGATTGAGGATTGAGGATTGAGGATTGAGGATTGAGGATTGAAGATTGAGGATTGGGTATTGAGGATTGAAGGATGAGGGTTCAGGATTGAGGATTGAGGATTGAGGATTGAAGATTGAGGATTGAGGATTGAGGATTGAGTATTGAATAATGATTATTGAGGATTGAAGATAGAGGATTGAGGATTGAGGGTTGAGGATTGAGGACGAGGACTGAGGGTTGAGCATTGATGTTTGAGTTCTGAGGATTGAGGATTGAGGTTTGACAATTGAGGATTGAGGATTGAGGGTTGAAGATTGACGATTGGGTGTTGAGGATTGAAGAATGAGTATTGAGGATTGAGGATTGAGGATTGAGGATTGAAGGTTGAGTATTGAGCATTGAGGATTGAGGATTGCGGATTGAAGATTGAGGATTGGGTATTGAGGTTTGAGGGACGAGAATTGAGGATTGAGGCTTGAGGACTGAGGGTTGACGATTGAGTATTGAAGATTGAGGATTGATTACTGAGGATTGAGGATTGAAGATAGAGGATTGAGGATTGAGGGTTCAGGATTGAGGACGAGGACTGAAGGTTGAGGATTGAGGTTTGAGGATTGAGGATTGAGGTTTGAGGACTGAGGACTGAGGATTGAGGATTGAGAATAGAGGATTTAGGATTGAGAATTGAAGATTGAGGATTGGGTATTGAGGATTGAAGAATGAGGATTGAGGATTGAGGATTGAGGATTGCGGATTGAAGATTGAGGATTGGGTATTGAGGTTTGAGGGACGAGAATTGAGGATTGAGGCTTGAGGACTGAAGGTTGACGATTGAGTATTGAAGATTGAGGATTGATTACTGAGGATTGAGAATTGAGGATTGAGGATTGAGGATTGAGGATTGAGGATTGAGGATTGAGGATTCAGTATTGAGGATTGAAGATTGAGAATTGAGGATTGAGGATTGAACATTGAGCACTGAGCGTTCAGGGTTGAGTGATGAGAATTGATGTTTGTGGATAGAGATTTGAAGATTGCAGATTGAGTATTGAGTACTGAAAACTGTGGGTTGAGGATATGCTATTGGGGATTGAGGATTGACAACAGACTGCTGAGGACTGTGGGCTGAAGATTGAGGATGCAGGATTGAGGATTCAGAATTGAGGTTTGAGGACTGAGCAATGAGGATTGAGGGTTGAGAATTGAGGATTGAGGATTGAGGATTGAAGATTGAGGTTTGGGCATTGAGGATTGAACATTGAGGATTGAGGATTGAGTATTGAGGATTGAGAATTGAGGATTGAAGATTGAATATTGATGATAGAAGATTGAGGATCGAGGATTGAGGGTTGTGGATTGAGGACGAGGACTGAGGGTTGAGTATTGATGTTTGAGGTCTGAGGATTGGGGATTGAGGATTGAGAATTGAGGATTGAGGATTGAGGATTGAGGATTGAGGATTGAAGATTGAGGATTGGGTGTTGAGGATTGAAGAATGAGGATTGAGGATTGAGGATTGAGGATTGAGGATTGAGGACGAGGACTGAGGGTTGAATATTGATGTTCGATGTCTGAGGATTGTGGATTGAGGATTGAGGATTGAAGATTGAGTATTGAGGATTGAAGATTGAGGATTGAGGATTGAGTATTGAAGATTGAGGATTTGGGACAGAGGATTGAAGGTTGAGGTTTGAGGATTGAGGATTGAGGATGGAGGATAGAAGAGAGAGGAGTGAGTATTGTGGATTGAAGAATGAGGATTGAGGATTGAGGATTGAGGATTGAGGATTGAAGACTGAGTGTAGAGGATTGAGGATTGAGGATTGAGGATTGAAGATTGAGTATTGAGGATTGAAGATTGAGGATTCAGGATTGAGTATTGAAGATTGAGTATTGGGTGTTGAGGATTGAGGAATGAGGATTGAGGATTGAGGACTGAGGATTGAGGATTGAGGATTGAGGATTGAGGATTGAGGATTGAATATTGATGATTGAAGATTGAGGATTGAGGATTGAGGGTTGTGGATTGAGGACAAGGACTGAGGGTTGAATATTGATGTTTGAGGTCTGAGGATTGAGGATTGAGGATTGAGAATTAAGGATTGAGGATTGAGGATTGAAGATTGAGGATTGGGTATTGAGGATTGAAGAATGAGGATTGAGGATTGAGGATTGAGGATTGAAGATTGCAGATTGGGTATTGAGGATTGAAAACTGAGTATTGAGGATTGAGGATTGAGGATTGAGCATTGAGGATTGAGGGTTGAGGATTGAGGATTGAAGATTGAGTATTGAGGATTGAAGACTGACGATTGAGGATTGAGGATTGAGGATTGAGGATTGAGGATTGAAGATTGAGTAATGAGGATTGAAAATTGAGGATTGAGGGTTGAGGATTGAGGATTGAGGATTGAGGATTGAGGATTGAATATTGAGTATTGAGGATTGAAGATTGAGGATTGAGGATTGAGGATTGAGTATTGAGGATTGAGGATTGAAGATTGAGGATTGGGTATTGAGGATTGAAGAATGAGGATTGACAATTGAGGATTGAGGATTGAGGATTGAAGATGGAGGATTGAGGATTGAAGAATGAGGATTGAGGATTGAGGATAGAGGACTGAGGATTGAAGATTGAGTATTGAGGACTGAGGACTGAGGATTGACGATTGAGAATAGAGGATTTAGGATTGAGAATTGAAGATTGAGGATTGGGTATTGAGGATTGAAGAATGAGGATTGAGGATTGGGTATACAGGATTGAAGAATGAGGATTGAAGTTTGAGGATTGAGGACTGAGGATTGAAGATTGAGGGTTGAGGGTTGAAGAATGAGGATTGAGGATTGAGGATTGAGGATTGAGGATTGAGGATTGAATATTGATGATTGAAGATTGAGGATTGAGGATTGAGGGTTTTGGATTGAGGACAAGGACTGAGGGTTGAATATTGATGTTTGAGTTCTGAGGATTGAGGATTGAGGATTGGGGATTGAGGATTGAGGATTGAGGATTGAATATTGAGTATTAAGGATTGAAGATTGAGGATTGAGGATTGAGGATTGATTATTGAGTATTGAGGATTGAAGATTGAGTATTGGGGAATGAGGATTGACAATTGAGGTTTGAGTATTGAGGATTGAGAATTGAGGATTGATTATTGTAGATTGAGTATTGAGGATTGAAGATTGTGGATTGAGGATTGAGGATTGAGGATTGAGGATGAGGGCTGAGGGTTCAGGATTGAGGTTTGAGGACTGAGGACTGAGGATTGAGGATTGCGAATAGAGGATTGAGGATTGAGGATTGAAGATTGAGGATTGAGGATTGAGGATTGAGGATTGAGGATTGAGGATTGAGGATTGAGGATTGAGGATTGAGGATTGAAGATTGAGGATTGGGTATTGAGGATTGAAGGATGAGGGTTCAGGATTGAGGATTGAGGATTGAGGATTGAAGATTGAGGATTGAGGATTGAGGATTGAGTATTGAATAATGATTATTGAGGATTGAAGATAGAGGATTGAGGATTGAGGGTTGAGGATTGAGGACGAGGACTGAGGGTTGAGCATTGATGTTTGAGTTCTGAGGATTGAGGATTGAGGTTTGACAATTGAGGATTGAGGATTGAGGGTTGAAGATTGACGATTGGGTGTTGAGGATTGAAGAATGAGTATTGAGGATTGAGGATTGAGGATTGAGGATTGAAGGTTGAGTATTGAGCATTGAGGATTGAGGATTGCGGATTGAAGATTGAGGATTGGGTATTGAGGTTTGAGGGACGAGAATTGAGGATTGAGGCTTGAGGACTGAGGGTTGACGATTGAGTATTGAAGATTGAGGATTGATTACTGAGGATTGAGGATTGAAGATAGAGGATTGAGGATTGAGGGTTCAGGATTGAGGACGAGGACTGAAGGTTGAGGATTGAGGTTTGAGGATTGAGGATTGAGGTTTGAGGACTGAGGACTGAGGATTGAGGATTGAGAATAGAGGATTTAGGATTGAGAATTGAAGATTGAGGATTGGGTATTGAGGATTGAAGAATGAGGATTGAGGATTGAGGATTGAGGATTGCGGATTGAAGATTGAGGATTGGGTATTGAGGTTTGAGGGACGAGAATTGAGGATTGAGGCTTGAGGACTGAAGGTTGACGATTGAGTATTGAAGATTGAGGATTGATTACTGAGGATTGAGAATTGAGGATTGAGGATTGAGGATTGAGGATTGAGGATTGAGGATTGAGGATTCAGTATTGAGGATTGAAGATTGAGAATTGAGGATTGAGGATTGAACATTGAGCACTGAGCGTTCAGGGTTGAGTGATGAGAATTGATGTTTGTGGATAGAGATTTGAAGATTGCAGATTGAGTATTGAGTACTGAAAACTGTGGGTTGAGGATATGCTATTGGGGATTGAGGATTGACAACAGACTGCTGAGGACTGTGGGCTGAAGATTGAGGATGCAGGATTGAGGATTCAGAATTGAGGTTTGAGGACTGAGCAATGAGGATTGAGGGTTGAGAATTGAGGATTGAGGATTGAGGATTGAAGATTGAGGATTGGGTATTGAGGATTCAGGATTGAGGATTGAAGATTGAGTATTGAGGATTGAAGATTGAGGATTGAGGATTGAGGATTGAGGATTGTGGATTGAGGATTGAGGATTGAAGATTGAGTATTGAGGGTTGAAGATTGCAGATTGAGGATTGGGTATTGAGGATTGAAGGGTGAAGATTGAGGATTGAGGATTGAGGATTGAAGATTGCAGATTGAGTATGGAGGGTTGAAGATTAAGTGTTGAGGATTGAGGATTGAGGATTGAGGACTGAGGAATCAGGATTGAAGATTGAGTATTGAGGATTGAAGACTGACGATTGAGGATTGAGGATTGAGGATTGAGGATTGAGGAATGAAGATTGAGTATTGAGGTTTGAAAATTGAGGATTGAGGATTGAGGATTGAGGATTGAGGATTGAGGATTGAAGATTCAGTATTGTGGGTTGAAGGTTGAGAATTGAGGATTGAGGATTGAACAATGAGGACTGAGCGTTAAGGGTTGAGTGATGAGAATTGATGTTTGTGGTTAGAGATCTGAAGATTGCAGATAGAGTATTGAGTATTGACACCTGTGAATTGAGGATATTCTATTGAGGATTGAGGATTGACAACTGATTGTTGAGGATTGAGGGCTGAAGATTGAGGATTCAGGATTGAGGTTTGAGGACTGAGGATTGAGGATTGAGGATTGAGGATTGAGGATTGAGGATTGAGGATTGAGGATTGAGGATTGAGGATTGAGGATTGAAGATTGAGGATTGGGTATTGAGGATTGAAGGATGAGGGTTCAGGATTGAGGATTGAGGATTGAGGATTGAAGATTGAGGATTGAGGATTGAGGATTGAGTATTGAATAATGATTATTGAGGATTGAAGATAGAGGATTGAGGATTGAGGGTTGAGGATTGAGGACGAGGACTGAGGGTTGAGCATTGATGTTTGAGTTCTGAGGATTGAGGATTGAGGTTTGACAATTGAGGATTGAGGATTGAGGGTTGAAGATTGACGATTGGGTGTTGAGGATTGAAGAATGAGTATTGAGGATTGAGGATTGAGGATTGAGGATTGAAGGTTGAGTATTGAGCATTGAGGATTGAGGATTGCGGATTGAAGATTGAGGATTGGGTATTGAGGTTTGAGGGACGAGAATTGAGGATTGAGGCTTGAGGACTGAGGGTTGACGATTGAGTATTGAAGATTGAGGATTGATTACTGAGGATTGAGGATTGAAGATAGAGGATTGAGGATTGAGGGTTCAGGATTGAGGACGAGGACTGAAGGTTGAGGATTGAGGTTTGAGGATTGAGGATTGAGGTTTGAGGACTAAGGACTGAGGATTGAGGATTGAGAATAGAGGATTTAGGATTGAGAATTGAAGATTGAGGATTGGGTATTGAGGATTGAAGAATGAGGATTGAGGATTGAGGATTGAGGATTACGGATTGAAGATTGAGGATTGGGTATTGAGGTTTGAGGGACGAGAATTGAGGATTGAGGCTTGAGGACTGAAGGTTGACGATTGAGTATTGAAGATTGAGGATTGATTACTGAGGATTGAGAATTGAGGATTGAGGATTGAGGATTGAGGATTGAGGATTGAGGATTGAGGATTCAGTATTGAGGATTGAAGATTGAGAATTGAGGATTGAGGATTGAACATTGAGCACTGAGCGTTCAGGGTTGAGTGATGAGAATTGATGTTTGTGGATAGAGATTTGAAGATTGCAGATTGAGTATTGAGTACTGAAAACTGTGGGTTGAGGATATGCTATTGGGGATTGAGGATTGACAACAGACTGCTGAGGACTGTGGGCTGAAGATTGAGGATGCAGGATTGAGGATTCAGAATTGAGGTTTGAGGACTGAGCAATGAGGATTGAGGGTTGAGAATTGAGGATTGAGGATTGAGGATTGAAGATTGAGGTTTGGGCATTGAGGATTGAACATTGAGGATTGAGGATTGAGTATTGAGGATTGAGAATTGAGGATTGAAGATTGAATATTGATGATAGAAGATTGAGGATCGAGGATTGAGGGTTGTGGATTGAGGACGAGGACTGAGGGTTGAGTATTGATGTTTGAGGTCTGAGGATTGGGGATTGAGGATTGAGAATTGAGGATTGAGGATTGAGGATTGAGGATTGAGGATTGAAGATTGAGGATTGGGTGTTGAGGATTGAAGAATGAGGATTGAGGATTGAGGATTGAGGATTGAGGATTGAGGACGAGGACTGAGGGTTGAATATTGATGTTCGATGTCTGAGGATTGTGGATTGAGGATTGAGGATTGAAGATTGAGTATTGAGGATTGAAGATTGAGGATTGAGGATTGAGTATTGAAGATTGAGGATTTGGGACAGAGGATTGAAGGTTGAGGTTTGAGGATTGAGGATTGAGGATGGAGGATAGAAGAGAGAGGAGTGAGTATTGTGGATTGAAGAATGAGGATTGAGGATTGAGGATTGAGGATTGAGGATTGAAGACTGAGTGTAGAGGATTGAGGATTGAGGATTGAGGATTGAAGATTGAGTATTGAGGATTGAAGATTGAGGATTCAGGATTGAGTATTGAAGATTGAGTATTGGGTGTTGAGGATTGAGGAATGAGGATTGAGGATTGAGGACTGAGGATTGAGGATTGAGGATTGAGGATTGAGGATTGAGGATTGAATATTGATGATTGAAGATTGAGGATTGAGGATTGAGGGTTGTGGATTGAGGACAAGGACTGAGGGTTGAATATTGATGTTTGAGGTCTGAGGATTGAGGATTGAGGATTGAGAATTAAGGATTGAGGATTGAGGATTGAAGATTGAGGATTGGGTATTGAGGATTGAAGAATGAGGATTGAGGATTGAGGATTGAGGATTGAAGATTGCAGATTGGGTATTGAGGATTGAAAACTGAGTATTGAGGATTGAGGATTGAGGATTGAGCATTGAGGATTGAGGGTTGAGGATTGAGGATTGAAGATTGAGTATTGAGGATTGAAGACTGACGATTGAGGATTGAGGATTGAGGATTGAGGATTGAGGATTGAAGATTGAGTAATGAGGATTGAAAATTGAGGATTGAGGGTTGAGGATTGAGGATTGAGGATTGAGGATTGAGGATTGAATATTGAGTATTGAGGATTGAAGATTGAGGATTGAGGATTGAGGATTGAGTATTGAGGATTGAGGATTGAAGATTGAGGATTGGGTATTGAGGATTGAAGAATGAGGATTGACAATTGAGGATTGAGGATTGAGGATTGAAGATGGAGGATTGAGGATTGAAGAATGAGGATTGAGGATTGAGGATAGAGGACTGAGGATTGAAGATTGAGTATTGAGGACTGAGGACTGAGGATTGACGATTGAGAATAGAGGATTTAGGATTGAGAATTGAAGATTGAGGATTGGGTATTGAGGATTGAAGAATGAGGATTGAGGATTGGGTATACAGGATTGAAGAATGAGGATTGAAGTTTGAGGATTGAGGACTGAGGATTGAAGATTGAGGGTTGAGGGTTGAAGAATGAGGATTGAGGATTGAGGATTGAGGATTGAGGATTGAGGATTGAATATTGATGATTGAAGATTGAGGATTGAGGATTGAGGGTTTTGGATTGAGGACAAGGACTGAGGGTTGAATATTGATGTTTGAGTTCTGAGGATTGAGGATTGAGGATTGGGGATTGAGGATTGAGGATTGAGGATTGAATATTGAGTATTAAGGATTGAAGATTGAGGATTGAGGATTGAGGATTGATTATTGAGTATTGAGGATTGAAGATTGAGTATTGGGGAATGAGGATTGACAATTGAGGTTTGAGTATTGAGGATTGAGAATTGAGGATTGATTATTGTAGATTGAGTATTGAGGATTGAAGATTGTGGATTGAGGATTGAGGATTGAGGATTGAGGATGAGGGCTGAGGGTTCAGGATTGAGGTTTGAGGACTGAGGACTGAGGATTGAGGATTGCGAATAGAGGATTGAGGATTGAGGATTGAAGATTGAGGATTGGGTATTGAGGATTGTAGAATGAGGATTGAGGATTGAGGATTGAGGATTGAGGATTGAAGATTCAGGATTGAGAATTGAGGATTGAGGATTGAATACTGAGTATTGAGGATTGAAGATAGAGGATTGAGGATTGAGTGTTGAGGATTGAGGACGAGGACTGACGGTTGAGGATTGAGGTTTGAGGATTGAGGATTCAGGATTGAGGACTGAGGATTGAGGATTGAGGATTGAGGATTGAGGATTAGAGGATTGAAGATTGAATATTGATGATTGAAGATTGAGGATTGAGGATTGAGGGTTGTGGACTGAGGACGAGGACTGAGGGTTGAATATTGATGTTTGAGGTCTGAGGATTGTGGATTGAGGATTGAGGATTGAGGATTGAAGATTGAGGATTGGGTATTGATGATTGAAGGATGAGGATTGAGGATTGAGGATTGAGGATTGAGGATTGAAGATTGAGGATTGAGGATTGAGGATTGAGTATTGAATAATGATTATTGAGAATTGAAGATAGAGGATTGAGGATTGAGGGTTGAGGATTGAGGACGAGGACTGAGGGTTGAGTATTGATGTTTGAGTTCTGAGGATTGAGGATTGAGGATTGACAATTGAGGATTGAGGATTGAGGGTTGAAGATTGACGATTGGGTGTTGAGGATTGAAGAATGAGTATTGAGGATTGAGGATTGAGGATTGAGGATTGAAGGTTGAGTATTGAGGATTGAGGATTGAGGATTGCGGATTGAAGATTGAGGATTGGGTATTGAGGTTTGAGGGACGAGAATTGAGGATTGAGGCTTGAGGACTGAGGGTTGACGATTGAGTATTGAAGATTGAGGATTGATTACTGAGGATTGAGGATTGAAGATAGAGGATTGAGGATTGAGGGTTCAGGATTGAGGACGAGGACTGAAGATTGAGGATTGAGGTTTGAGGATTGAGGATTGAGGTTTGAGGACTGAGGACTGAGGATTGAGGATTGAGAATAGAGGATTTAGGATTGAGAATTGAAGATTGAGGATTGGGTATTGAGGATTGAAGAATGAGGATTGAGGATTGAGGATTGAGGATTGCGGATTGAAGATTGAGGATTGGGTATTGAGGTTTGAGGGACGAGAGTTGAGGATTGAGGCTTGAGGACTGAGGGTTGACGATTGAGTATTGAAGATTGAGGATTGATTACTGAGGATTGAGAATTGAGGATTGAGGATTGAGGATTGAGGATTGAGGATTGAGGATTGAGGATTCAGTATTGAGGATTGAAGATTGAGAATTGAGGATTGAGGATTGAACATTGAGCACTGAGCGTTCAGGGTTGAGTGATGAGAATTGATGTTTGTGGATAGAGATTTGAAGATTGCAGATTGAGTATTGAGTATTGAAAACTGTGGGTTGAGGATATGCTATTGGGGATTGAGGATTGACAACTGACTGCTGAGGACTGTGGGCTGAAGATTGAGGATGCAGGATTGAGGATTCAGAATTGAGGTTTGAGGACTGAGCAATGAGGATTGAGGGTTGAGAATTGAGGATTGAGGATTGAGGATTGAAGATTGAGGATTGGGTATTGAGGATTGAAGAATGAGGATTGAGGATTGAGGATTGAGGATTGAGGATTGAGGACTGAGGATTGAGGATTGAGGATTGAGGATTGAAGATTGAGGATTGGGTATTGAGGATTGAACATTGAGGTTTGAGGATTGAGTATTGAGGATTAAGGATTGAGGATTGAAGATTGAATATTGATGATTGAAGATTCAGGATCGAGGATTGAGGGTTGTGGATTGAGGACGAGGACTAAGGGTTGAGTGTTGATGTCTGAGTTCTGAGGATTGAGGATTGAGGATTGAGAATTGAGAATTGTGGATTGAGGATTGAAGATTGAGGATTGGGTATTGAGGATTGAAGAATGAGGATTGAGGATTGAGGATAGAGGAATGAGGATTGAAGATTGAGTGTTGAGGATTGAAGATTGAGGATTGAGGATTGAGTATTGAAGATTGAGGATTTGGGACTGAGGATTGAAGATTGAGGATTGATGATTGAGGATTGAGGATTGAGGATTGAGGATTGAGGATTGAGGGTTGAAGATTGAGGATTGGGTATTGAGGATTGAAGGATGAGGGTTGAGGATTGAAATCTGTGAATTGAGGATATTCTATTGAGGATTGAGGATTGACAATTGATTTTTGAGGACTGAGGGCTGAAGGTTGAGGATTCAGGATTGAGGACTCGGGATTGAGGTTTGAGGACTGAGGATTGAGGATTGAGGATTGAGGATTGCGGATTGAAGATTGAGGATTGAGGATTGAGGACTGAGGATTGATTACTGAGGATTGAGTATTGGGGATTGAGGATTGAGGTTTGAGGACTGGGGAATGAGGATTGAGGGTTGAGAATTGAGGATTGAGGATTGAGGATTGAAGATTGAGGATTGGGTATTGAGGATTGAAGAATGAGGATTGAGGATTGAGGGTTGAGGTTTGAGGATTGAGGATTGAGGATTGAGGATTGAGGATTGAGGATTGAAGATGGAGGATTGGGTATTGAGGATTGAACATTGAGGTTTGAGGATTGAGTATTGAGGATTGAGGATTGAGGATTGAAGATTGAATATCGATGATTGAAGATTGAGGATCGAGGATTGAGGGTTGTGGATTGAGGACGAGGACTCAGGGTTGAGTATTGATGTTTGAGGTCTGAGGATTGAGGATTGAGAATTGAGGATTGAGGATTGAGGATTGAGGGTTGAGGATTGAGGGTTGAGGATTGAGGATTGAGGTTTGAGGATTGAAGATTGAATATTGATGATTGAAGATTGAGGATCGAGGATTGAGGGTTGTGGACTGAGGACGAGGACTGAGGGTTGAGTATTGATGTTTGAGGTCTGAGGATTGAGGATTGAGGGTTGAGAATTGAGGATTGAGGATTCATGATTGAAGATTAAGGATTGGGTGTTGAGGATTGAAGAATGAGGATTGAGGATTGAGCATTGAGGATTGAGGATTGAAGATTGAGTATTGAGGATTGAGGATTGAGGATTGAGGATTGAGGATTGAGGATTGAGCATTGAGGATTGAAGATTGAGTATTGAGGGTTGAAGATTGAGGATTGAGGATTGAGGATTGAGGATTGAGGATTAAAGATTGAGGATTGAGGGTTGAGGATTGAGGATTGAGGATTGAGGATTGAAGATTGAATATTGATGATTGACGTTTGAGGATTGAGGATTGAGGGTTGTGGATTGAGGACGAGGACTGAGGGTTGAATATTGATGTCTGAGGTCTGAGGTATGAGGATTGAGGATTGAGAATTGAGGATTGGGTATTGAGGGTTGAAGATTGAGGATTGGGTATTGAGGATTGAAGGGTGAAGATTGAGGATTGAGGATTGAGGATTGAAGATTGCAGATTGAGTATGGAGGGTTGAAGATTAAGTGTTGAGGATTGAGGATTGAGGATTGAGGACTGAGGAATCAGGATTGAAGATTGAGTATTGAGGATTGAAGACTGACGATTGAGGATTGAGGATTGAGGATTGAGGATTGAGGAATGAAGATTGAGTATTGAGGTTTGAAAATTGAGGATTGAGGATTGAGGATTGAGGATTGAGGATTGAGGATTGAAGATTCAGTATTGTGGGTTGAAGGTTGAGAATTGAGGATTGAGGATTGAACAATGAGGACTGAGCGTTAAGGGTTGAGTGATGAGAATTGATGTTTGTGGATAGAGATCTGAAGATTGCAGATAGAGTATTGAGTATTGACACCTGTGAATTGAGGATATTCTATTGAGGATTGAGGATTGACAACTGATTGTTGAGGATTGAGGGCTGAAGATTGAGGATTCAGGATTGAGGTTTGAGGACTGGGGATTGAGGATTGAGGATTGAGGATTGAGGATTGAGGATTGAGGATTGAGGATTGAGGATTGAGGATTGAGGATTGAAGATTGAGGATTGGGTATTGAGGATTGAAGGATGAGGGTTCAGGATTGAGGATTGAGGATTGAGGATTGAAGATTGAGGATTGAGGATTGAGGATTGAGTATTGAATAATGATTATTGAGGATTGAAGATAGAGGATTGAGGATTGAGGGTTGAGGATTGAGGACGAGGACTGAGGGTTGAGCATTGATGTTTGAGTTCTGAGGATTGAGGATTGAGGTTTGACAATTGAGGATTGAGGATTGAGGGTTGAAGATTGACGATTGGGTGTTGAGGATTGAAGAATGAGTATTGAGGATTGAGGATTGAGGATTGAGGATTGAAGGTTGAGTATTGAGCATTGAGGATTGAGGATTGCGGATTGAAGATTGAGGATTGGGTATTGAGGTTTGAGGGACGAGAATTGAGGATTGAGGCTTGAGGACTGAGGGTTGACGATTGAGTATTGAAGATTGAGGATTGATTACTGAGGATTGAGGATTGAAGATAGAGGATTGAGGATTGAGGGTTCAGGATTGAGGACGAGGACTGAAGGTTGAGGATTGAGGTTTGAGGATTGAGGATTGAGGTTTGAGGACTGAGGACTGAGGATTGAGGATTGAGAATAGAGGATTTAGGATTGAGAATTGAAGATTGAGGATTGGGTATTGAGGATTGAAGAATGAGGATTGAGGATTGAGGATTGAGGATTGCGGATTGAAGATTGAGGATTGGGTATTGAGGTTTGAGGGACGAGAATTGAGGATTGAGGCTTGAGGACTGAAGGTTGACGATTGAGTATTGAAGATTGAGGATTGATTACTGAGGATTGAGAATTGAGGATTGAGGATTGAGGATTGAGGATTGAGGATTGAGGATTGAGGATTCAGTATTGAGGATTGAAGATTGAGAATTGAGGATTGAGGATTGAACATTGAGCACTGAGCGTTCAGGGTTGAGTGATGAGAATTGATGTTTGTGGATAGAGATTTGAAGATTGCAGATTGAGTATTGAGTACTGAAAACTGTGGGTTGAGGATATGCTATTGGGGATTGAGGATTGACAACAGACTGCTGAGGACTGTGGGCTGAAGATTGAGGATGCAGGATTGAGGATTCAGAATTGAGGTTTGAGGACTGAGCAATGAGGATTGAGGGTTGAGAATTGAGGATTGAGGATTGAGGATTGAAGATTGAGGATTGGGTATTGAGGATTCAGGATTGAGGATTGAAGATTGAGTATTGAGGATTGAAGATTGAGGATTGAGGATTGAGGATTGAGGATTGTGGATTGAGGATTGAGGATTGAAGATTGAGTATTGAGGGTTGAAGATTGCAGATTGAGGATTGGGTATTGAGGATTGAAGGGTGAAGATTGAGGATTGAGGATTGAGGATTGAAGATTGCAGATTGAGTATGGAGGGTTGAAGATTAAGTGTTGAGGATTGAGGATTGAGGATTGAGGACTGAGGAATCAGGATTGAAGATTGAGTATTGAGGATTGAAGACTGACGATTGAGGATTGAGGATTGAGGATTGAGGATTGAGGAATGAAGATTGAGTATTGAGGTTTGAAAATTGAGGATTGAGGATTGAGGATTGAGGATTGAGGATTGAGGATTGAAGATTCAGTATTGTGGGTTGAAGGTTGAGAATTGAGGATTGAGGATTGAACAATGAGGACTGAGCGTTAAGGGTTGAGTGATGAGAATTGATGTTTGTGGATAGAGATCTGAAGATTGCAGATAGAGTATTGAGTATTGACACCTGTGAATTGAGGATATTCTATTGAGGATTGAGGATTGACAACTGATTGTTGAGGATTGAGGGCTGAAGATTGAGGATTCAGGATTGAGGTTTGAGGACTGAGGATTGAGGATTGAGGATTGAGGATTGAGGATTGAGGATTGAGGATTGAGGATTGAGGATTGAGGATTGAGGATTGAAGATTGAGGATTGGGTATTGAGGATTGAAGGATGAGGGTTCAGGATTGAGGATTGAGGATTGAGGATTGAAGATTGAGGATTGAGGATTGAGGATTGAGTATTGAATAATGATTATTGAGGATTGAAGATAGAGGATTGAGGATTGAGGGTTGAGGATTGAGGACGAGGACTGAGGGTTGAGCATTGATGTTTGAGTTCTGAGGATTGAGGATTGAGGTTTGACAATTGAGGATTGAGGATTGAGGGTTGAAGATTGACGATTGGGTGTTGAGGATTGAAGAATGAGTATTGAGGATTGAGGATTGAGGATTGAGGATTGAAGGTTGAGTATTGAGCATTGAGGATTGAGGATTGCGGATTGAAGATTGAGGATTGGGTATTGAGGTTTGAGGGACGAGAATTGAGGATTGAGGCTTGAGGACTGAGGGTTGACGATTGAGTATTGAAGATTGAGGATTGATTACTGAGGATTGAGGATTGAAGATAGAGGATTGAGGATTGAGGGTTCAGGATTGAGGACGAGGACTGAAGGTTGAGGATTGAGGTTTGAGGATTGAGGATTGAGGTTTGAGGACTGAGGACTGAGGATTGAGGATTGAGAATAGAGGATTTAGGATTGAGAATTGAAGATTGAGGATTGGGTATTGAGGATTGAAGAATGAGGATTGAGGATTGAGGATTGAGGATTGCGGATTGAAGATTGAGGATTGGGTATTGAGGTTTGAGGGACGAGAATTGAGGATTGAGGCTTGAGGACTGAAGGTTGACGATTGAGTATTGAAGATTGAGGATTGATTACTGAGGATTGAGAATTGAGGATTGAGGATTGAGGATTGAGGATTGAGGATTGAGGATTGAGGATTCAGTATTGAGGATTGAAGATTGAGAATTGAGGATTGAGGATTGAACATTGAGCACTGAGCGTTCAGGGTTGAGTGATGAGAATTGATGTTTGTGGATAGAGATTTGAAGATTGCAGATTGAGTATTGAGTACTGAAAACTGTGGGTTGAGGATATGCTATTGGGGATTGAGGATTGACAACAGACTGCTGAGGACTGTGGGCTGAAGATTGAGGATGCAGGATTGAGGATTCAGAATTGAGGTTTGAGGACTGAGCAATGAGGATTGAGGGTTGAGAATTGAGGATTGAGGATTGAGGATTGAAGATTGAGGTTTGGGCATTGAGGATTGAACATTGAGGATTGAGGATTGAGTATTGAGGATTGAGAATTGAGGATTGAAGATTGAATATTGATGATAGAAGATTGAGGATCGAGGATTGAGGGTTGTGGATTGAGGACGAGGACTGAGGGTTGAGTATTGATGTTTGAGGTCTGAGGATTGGGGATTGAGGATTGAGAATTGAGGATTGAGGATTGAGGATTGAGGATTGAGGATTGAAGATTGAGGATTGGGTGTTGAGGATTGAAGAATGAGGATTGAGGATTGAGGATTGAGGATTGAGGATTGAGGATTGAAGATTGAATATTGATGATTGAAGATTGAGGATTGCGGATTGAGGGTTGTGGATTGAGGACGAGGACTGAGGGTTGAATATTGATGTTCGATGTCTGAGGATTGTGGATTGAGGATTGAGGATTGAAGATTGAGTATTGAGGATTGAAGATTGAGGATTGAGGATTGAGTATTGAAGATTGAGGATTTGGGACAGAGGATTGAAGGTTGAGGTTTGAGGATTGAGGATTGAGGATGGAGGATAGAAGAGAGAGGAGTGAGTATTGTGGATTGAAGAATGAGGATTGAGGATTGAGGATTGAGGATTGAGGATTGAAGACTGAGTATAGAGGATTGAGGATTGAGGATTGAGGATTGAAGATTGAGTATTGAGGATTGAAGATTGAGGATTCAGGATTGAGTATTGAAGATTGAGTATTGGGTGTTGAGGATTGAGGGATGAGGATTGAGGATTGAGGACTGAGGATTGAGGATTGAGGATTGAGGATTGAGGATTGAGGATTGAATATTGATGATTGAAGATTGAGGATTGAGGATTGAGGGTTGTGGATTGAGGACAAGGACTGAGGGTTGAATATTGATGTTTGAGGTCTTAGGATTGAGGATTGAGGATTGAGAATTAAGGATTGAGGATTGAGGATTGAAGATTGAGGATTGGGTATTGAGGATTGAAGAATGAGGATTGAGGATTGAGGATTGAGGATTGAAGATTGCAGATTGGGTATTGAGGATTGAAAACTGAGTATTGAGGATTGAGGATTGAGGATTGAGCACTGAGGATTGAGGGTTGAGGATTGAGGATTGAAGATTGAGTATTGAGGATTGAAGACTGACGATTGAGGATGAGGATTGAGGATTGAGGATTGAGGATTGAAGATTGAGTAATGAGGATTGAAAATTGAGGATTGAGGGTTGAGGATTGAGGATTGAGGATTGAGGATTGAGGATTGAATATTGAGTATTGAGGATTGAAGATTGAGGATTGAGGATTGAGGATTGAGTATTGAGGATTGAGGATTGAAGATTGAGGATTGGGTATTGAGGATTGAAGAATGAGGATTGAGGATTGAGGATTGAGGATTGAGGATTGAAGATGGAGGATTGAGGATTGAAGAATGAGGATTGAGGATTGAGGATAGAGGACTGAGGATTGAAGATTGAGTATTGAGGACTGAGGACTGAGGATTGACGATTGAGAATAGAGGATTTAGGATTGAGAATTGAAGATTGAGGATTGGGTATTGAGGATTGAAGAATGAGGATTGAGGATTGGGTATACAGGATTGAAGAATGAGGATTGAAGTTTGAGGATTGAGGACTGAGGATTGAAGACTGAGGGTTGAGGATTGAAGAATGAGGATTAAGGATTGAGGATTGAGGATTGAGTATTGAGGATTGAATATTGATGATTGAAGATTGAGGATTGAGGATTGAGGGTTTTGGATTGAGGACAAGAACTGAGGGTTGAATATTGATGTTTGAGTTCTGAGGATTGAGGGTTGAGGATTGGGGATTGAGGATTGAGGATTGAGGATTGAATATTGAGTATTAAGGATTGAAGATTGAGGATTGAGGATTGACGATTGATTATTGAGGATTGAGGATTGAAGATTGAGTATTGGGGAATGAGGATTGACAATTGAGGTTTGAGTATTGAGGATTGAGAATTGAGGATTGATTATTGAAGATTGAGTATTGAGGATTGAAGATTGTGGATTGAGGATTGAGGATTGAGGATTGGGGATGAGGGCTGAGGGTTCAGGATTGAGGTTTGAGGACTGAGGACTGAGGATTGAGGATTGCGAATAGAGGATTGAGGATTGAGTATTGAAGATTGAGGATTGGGTATTGAGGATTGTAGAATGAGGATTGAGGATTGAGGATTGAGGATTGAGGATTGAAGATTCAGGATTGAGAATTGAGGATTGAGGATTGAATACTGAGTATTGAGGATTGAAGATAGAGGATTGAGGATTGAGGGTTGAGGATTGAGGACGAGGACTGACGGTTGAGGATTGAGGTTTGAGGATTGAGGATTCAGGATTGAGGGCTGAGGATTGAGGATTGAGGATTGAGGATTGAGGATTAGAGGATTGAAGATTGAATATTGATGATTGAAGATTGAGGATTGAGGATTGAGGGTTGTGGACTGAGGACGAGGACTGAGGGTTGAATATTGATGTTTGAGGTCTGAGGATTGTGGATTGAGGATTGAGGATTGAGGATTGAAGATTGAGGATTGGGTGTTGAGGATTGAAGAATGAGGATTGAGGATTGAGGATTCAGGATTGAGGATTGAAGATTGAGTATTGAGGATTGAAGATTGAGGATTGAGGATTGAGGATTGAGGATTGTGGATTAAGGATTGAGGATTGAGGATGAGGGCTGAGGGTTGAGGATTGAGGTTTGAGGACTGAGGACTGAGAATTGAGGATTGAGAATTGAGGATTGAGGATTGAGGATTGAAGATTGAGGATTGGGTATTGATGATTGAAGGATGAGGATTGAGGATTGAGGATTGAGGATTGAGGATTGAAGATTGAGGATTGAGGATTGAGGATTGAGTATTGAATAATGATTATTGAGGATTGAAGATAGAGGATTGAGGATTGAGGGTTGAGGATTGAGGACGAGGACTGAGGGTTGAGTATTGATGTTTGAGTTCTGAGGATTGAGGATTGAGGATTGACAATTGAGGATTGTGGATTGAGGGTTGAAGATTGACGATTGGGTGTTGAGGATTGAAGAATGAGTATTGAGGATTGAGGATTGAGGATTGAGGATTGAAGGTTGAGTATTGAGGATTGAGGATTGAGGATTGCGGATTGAAGATTGAGGATTGGGTATTGAGGTTTGAGGGACGAGAATTGAGGATTGAGGCTTGAGGACTGAGGGTTGACGATTGAGTATTGAAGATTGAGGATTGATTACTGAGGATTGAGGATTGAAGATAGAGGATTGAGGATTGAGGGTTCAGGATTGAGGACGAGGACTGAAGATTGAGGATTGAGGTTTGAGGATTGAGGATTGAGGATTGAGGATTGAGGATTGAGGATTCAGTATTGAGGATTGAAGATTGAGAATTGAGGATTGAGGATTGAACATTGAGCACTGAGCGTTCAGGGTTGAGTGATGAGAATTGATGTTTGTGGATAGAGATTTGAAGATTGCAGATTGTGTATTGAGTATTGAAGATTGAGGATTGAGCATTGAGGATTGAGGATTGTGGATTGAGGATTGAGGATTGAAGATTGAGTATTGAGGGTTGAAGATTGCAGATTGAGGATTAAGGATTGAGGATTGAGGATGAGGGCTGAGGGTTGAGGACTGAGGTTTGAGGACTGAGGACTGAGGATTGAGGTTTGAGTATTGAGGATTGAGAATTGAGGATTGATTATTGAAGATTGAGTATTGAGGATTGAAGATTGTGGATTGAGGATTGAGGATTGAGGATTGGGGATGAGGGCTGAGGGTTCAGGATTGAGGTTTGAGGACTGAGGACTGAGGATTGAGGATTGCGAATAGAGGATTGAGGATTGAGTATTGAAGATTGAGGATTGGGTATTGAGGATTGTAGAATGAGGATTGAGGATTGAGGATTGAGGATTGAGGATTGAAGATTCAGGATTGAGAATTGAGGATTGAGGATTGAATACTGAGTATTGAGGATTGAAGATAGAGGATTGAGGATTGAGGGTTGAGGATTGAGGACGAGGACTGACGGTTGAGGATTGAGGTTTGAGGATTGAGGATTCAGGATTGAGGGCTGAGGATTGAGGATTGAGGATTGAGGATTGAGGATTAGAGGATTGAAGATTGAATATTGATGATTGAAGATTGAGGATTGAGGATTGAGGGTTGTGGACTGAGGACGAGGACTGAGGGTTGAATATTGATGTTTGAGGTCTGAGGATTGTGGATTGAGGATTGAGGATTGAGGATTGAAGATTGAGGATTGGGTGTTGAGGATTGAAGAATGAGGATTGAGGATTGAGGATTCAGGATTGAGGATTGAAGATTGAGTATTGAGGATTGAAGATTGAGGATTGAGGATTGAGGATTGAGGATTGTGGATTAAGGATTGAGGATTGAGGATGAGGGCTGAGGGTTGAGGATTGAGGTTTGAGGACTGAGGACTGAGAATTGAGGATTGAGAATTGAGGATTGAGGATTGAGGATTGAAGATTGAGGATTGGGTATTGATGATTGAAGGATGAGGATTGAGGATTGAGGATTGAGGATTGAGGATTGAAGATTGAGGATTGAGGATTGAGGATTGAGTATTGAATAATGATTATTGAGGATTGAAGATAGAGGATTGAGGATTGAGGGTTGAGGATTGAGGACGAGGACTGAGGGTTGAGTATTGATGTTTGAGTTCTGAGGATTGAGGATTGAGGATTGACAATTGAGGATTGTGGATTGAGGGTTGAAGATTGACGATTGGGTGTTGAGGATTGAAGAATGAGTATTGAGGATTGAGGATTGAGGATTGAGGATTGAAGGTTGAGTATTGAGGATTGAGGATTGAGGATTGCGGATTGAAGATTGAGGATTGGGTATTGAGGTTTGAGGGACGAGAATTGAGGATTGAGGCTTGAGGACTGAGGGTTGACGATTGAGTATTGAAGATTGAGGATTGATTACTGAGGATTGAGGATTGAAGATAGAGGATTGAGGATTGAGGGTTCAGGATTGAGGACGAGGACTGAAGATTGAGGATTGAGGTTTGAGGATTGAGGATTGAGGATTGAGGATTGAGGATTGAGGATTCAGTATTGAGGATTGAAGATTGAGAATTGAGGATTGAGGATTGAACATTGAGCACTGAGCGTTCAGGGTTGAGTGATGAGAATTGATGTTTGTGGATAGAGATTTGAAGATTGCAGATTGTGTATTGAGTATTGAAAACTGTGGGTTGAGGATATGCTATTGGGGATTGAGGATTGACAACAGACTGCTGAGGACTGTGGGCTGAAGATTGAGGATGCAGGATTGAGGATTCAGAATTGAGGTTTGAGGACTGAGGATTGAGGATTGAGGATTGAGGATTGAGGATTGAGGATAGAGGATTGAAGGTTGAGGTTTGGGCATTGAGGATTGAACATTGAGGATTGAGGATTGAGTATTGAGGATTGAGAATTGAGGATTGAAGATTGAATATTGATGATAGAAGATTGAGGATAGAGGATTGAGGGTTGTGGATTGAGGACGAGGACTGAGGGTTGAGTATTGATGTTTGAGGTCTGAGGATTGGGGATTGAGGATTGAGAATTGAGGATTGAGGATTGAGGATTGAGGATTGAAGATTGAGGATTGGGTGTTGAGGATTGAAGAATGAGGATTGAGGATTGAGGATTGAGGATTGAGGATTGAGGATTGAAGATTGAATATTGATGATTGAAGATTGAGGATTGCGGATTGAGGGTTGTGGATTGAGGACGAGGACTGAGGGTTGAATATTGATGTTCGATGTCTGAGGATTGTGGATTGAGGATTGAGGATTGAAGATTGAGTATTGAGGATTGAAGATTGAGGATTGAGGATTGAGTATTGAAGATTGAGGATTTGGGACAGAGGATTGAAGGTTGAGGTTTGAGGATTGAGGATTGAGGATGGAGGATAGAAGAGAGAGGAGTGAGTATTGTGGATTGAAGAATGAGGATTGAGGATTGAGGATTGAGGATTGAGGATTGAAGACTGAGTATAGAGGATTGAGGATTGAGGGTTGAGGATTGAAGATTGAGTATTGAGGATTGAAGATTGAGGATTCAGGATTGAGTATTGAAGATTGAGTATTGGGTGTTGAGGATTGAGGAATGAGGATTGAGGATTGAGGACTGAGGATTGAGGATTGAGGATTGAGGATTGAGGATTGAGGATTGAATATTGATGATTGAAGATTGAGGATTGAGGATTGAGGGTTGTGGATTGAGGACAAGGACTGAGGGTTGAATATTGATGTTTGAGGTCTTAGGATTGAGGATTGAGGATTGAGAATTAAGGATTGAGGATTGAGGATTGAAGATTGAGGATTGGGTATTGAGGATTGAAGAATGAGGATTGAGGATTGAGGATTGAGGATTGAAGATTGCAGATTGGGTATTGAGGATTGAAAACTGAGTATTGAGGATTGAGGATTGAGGATTGAGCATTGAGGATTGAGGGTTGAGGATTGAGGATTGAAGATTGAGTATTGAGGATTGAAGACTGACGATTGAGGATTGAGGATTGAGGATTGAGGATTGAGGATTGAAGATTGAGTAATGAGGATTGAAAATTGAGGATTGAGGGTTGAGGATTGAGGATTGAGGATTGAGGATTGAGGATTGAATATTGAGTATTGAGGATTGAAGATTGAGGATTGAGGATTGAGGATTGAGTATTGAGGATTGAGGATTGAAGATTGAGGATTGGGTATTGAGGATTGAAGAATGAGGATTGAGGATTGAGGATTGAGGATTGAGGATTGAAGATGGAGGATTGAGGATTGAAGAATGAGGATTGAGGATTGAGGATAGAGGACTGAGGATTGAAGATTGAGTATTGAGGACTGAGGACTGAGGATTGACGATTGAGAATAGAGGATTTAGGATTGAGAATTGAAGATTGAGGATTGGGTATTGAGGATTGAAGAATGAGGATTGAGGATTGGGTATACAGGATTGAAGAATGAGGATTGAAGTTTGAGGATTGAGGACTGAGGATTGAAGACTGAGGGTTGAGGATTGAAGAATGAGGATTGAGGATTGAGGATTGAGGATTGAGGATTGAGGATTGAATATTGATGATTGAAGATTGAGGATTGAGGATTGAGGGTTTTGGATTGAGGACAAGGACTGAGGGTTGAATATTGATGTTTGAGTTCTGAGGATTGGGGGTTGAGGATTGGGGATTGAGGATTGAGGATTGAGGATTGAATATTGAGTATTAAGGATTGAAGATTGAGGATTGAGGATTGAGGATTGATTATTGAGGATTGAGGATTGAAGATTGAGTATTGGGGAATGAGGATTGACAATTGAGGTTTGAGTATTGAGGATTGAGAATTGAGGATTGATTATTGAAGATTGAGTATTGAGGATTGAAGATTGTGGATTGAGGATTGAGGATTGAGGATTGAGGATTGGGGATGAGGGCTGAGGGTTCAGGATTGAGGTTTGAGGACTGAGGACTGAGGATTGCGAATAGAGGATTGAGGATTGAGGATTGAAGATTGAGGATTGGGTATTGAGGATTGTAGAATGAGGATTGAGGATTGAGGATTGAGGATTGAGGATTGAAGATTCAGGATTGAGAATTGAGGATTGAGGATTGAATACTGAGTATTGAGGATTCAAGATAGAGGATTGAGGATTGAGTGTTGAGGATTGAGGACGAGGACTGACGGTTGAGGATTGAGGTTTGAGGATTGAGGATTCAGGATTGAGGACTGAGTATTGAGGATTGAGGATTGAGGATTGAGGATTAGAGGATTGAAGATTGAATATTGATGATTGAAGATTGAGGATTGAGGATTGAGGGTTGTGGACTGAGGACGAGGACTGAGGGTTGAATATTGATGTTTGAGGTCTGAGGATTGTGGATTGAGGATTGAGGATTGAGGATTGAAGATTGAGGATTGGGTATTGATGATTGAAGGATGAGGATTGAGGATTGAGGATTGAGGATTGAGGATTGAAGATTGAGGATTGAGGATTGAGGATTGAGTATTGAATAATGATTAATGAGGATTGAAGATAGAGGATTGAGGATTGAGGGTTGAGGATTGAGGACGAGGACTGAGGGTTGAGTATTGATGTTTGAGTTCTGAGGATTGAGGATTGAGGATTGACAATTGAGGATTGAGGATTGAGGGTTGAAGATTGACGATTGGGTGTTGAGGATTGAAGAATGAGTATTGAGGATTGAGGATTGAGGATTGAGGATTGAAGGTTGAGTATTGAGGATTGAGGATTGGGGATTGCGGATTGAAGATTGAGGATTGGGTATTGAGGTTTGAGGGACGAGAATTGAGGATTGAGGCTTGAGGACTGAGGGTTGACGATTGAGTATTGAAGATTGAGGATTGATTACTGAGGATTGAGGATTGAAGATAGAGGATTGAGGATTGAGGGTTCAGGATTGAGGACGAGGACTGAAGATTGAGGATTGAGGTTTGAGGATTGAGGATTGAGGTTTGAGGACTGAGGACTGAGGATTGAGGATTGAGAATAGAGGATTTAGGATTGAGAATTGAAGATTGAGGATTGGGTATTGAGGATTGAAGAATGAGGATTGAGGATTGAGGATTGAGGATTGCGGATTGAAGATTGAGGATTGGGTATTGAGGTTTGAGGGACGAGAGTTGAGGATTGAGGCTTGAGGACTGAGGGTTGACGATTGAGTATTGAAGATTGAGGATTGATTACTGAGGATTGAGAATTGAGGATTGAGGATTGAGGATTGAGGATTGAGGATTGAGGATTGAGGATTCAGTATTGAGGATTGAAGATTGAGAATTGAGGATTGAGGATTGAACATTGAGCACTGAGCGTTCAGGGTTGAGTGATGAGAATTTATGTTTGTGGATAGAGATTTGAAGATTGCAGATTGAGTATTGAGTATTGAAAACTGTGGGTTGAGGATATGCTATTGGGGATTGAGGATTGACAACTGACTGCTGAGGACTGTGGGCTGAAGATTGAGGATGCAGGATTGAGGATTCAGATTTGAGGTTTGAGGACTGAGCAATGAGGATTGAGGGTTGAGAATTGAGGATTGAGGATTGAGGATTGAAGATTGAGGATTGGGTATTGAGGATTGAAGAATGAGGATTGAGGATTGAGGATTGAGGATTGAGGATTGAGGACTGAGGATTGAGGATTGAGGATTGAGGATTGAAGATTGAGGATTGGGTATTGAGGATTGAACATTGAGGTTTGAGGATTGAGTATTGAGGATTAAGGATTGAGGATTGAAGATTGAATATTGATGATTGAAGATTCAGGATCGAGGATTGAGGGTTGTGGATTGAGGACGAGGACTAAGGGTTGAGTGTTGATGTCTGAGTTCTGAGGATTGAGGATTGAGGATTGAGAATTGAGAATTGTGGATTGAGGATTGAAGATTGAGGATTGGGTATTGAGGATTGAAGAATGAGGATTGAGGATTGAGGATAGAGGAATGAGGATTGAAGATTGAGTGTTGAGGATTGAAGATTGAGGATTGAGGATTGAGTATTGAAGATTGAGGATTTGGGACTGAGGATTGAAGATTGAGTATTGATGATTGAGGATTGAGGATTACGGATTGAGGATTGAGGATTGAGGGTTGAAGATTGAGGATTGGGTATTGAGGATTGAAGGATGAGGGTTGAGGATTGAAATCTGTGAATTGAGGATATTCTATTGAGGATTGAGGATTGACAATTGATTTTTGAGGACTGAGGGCTGAAGGTTGAGGATTCAGGATTGAGGACTCGGGATTGAGGTTTGAGGACTGAGGATTGAGGATTGAGGATTGAGGATTGCGGATTGAAGATTGAGGATTGAGGATTGAGGACTGAGGATTGATTACTGAGGATTGAGGATTGGGGATTGAGGATTGAGGTTTGAGGACTGGGGAATGAGGATTGAGGGTTGAGAATTGAGGATTGAGGATTGAGGATTGAAGATTGAGGATTGGGTATTGAGGATTGAAGAATGAGGATTGAGGATTGAGGGTTGAGGTTTGAGGATTGAGGATTGAGGATTGAGGATTGAGGATTGAGGATTGAAGATTGAGGATTGGGTATTGAGGATTGAACATTGAGGTTTGAGGATTGAGTATTGAGGATTGAGGATTGAGGATTGAAGATTGAATATCGATGATTGAAGATTGAGGATCGAGGATTGAGGGTTGTGGATTGAGGACGAGGACTCAGGGTTGAGTATTGATGTTTGAGTTCTGAGGATTGAGGATTGAGGATTGAGAATTGAGGGTTGTGGATTGAGGATTGAAGATTGAGGATTGAAGATTGAGGATTGGGTATTGAGGATTGAAGAATGAGGATTGAGGATTGAGGATAGAGGACTGAGGATTGAAGATTGAGTATTGAGGATTGAATATTGAGGATTGAGGATTGAGTATTGAAGATTGAGGATTTGGGACTGAGGATTGAAGATTGAGGATTGATGATTGAGTATTGAGGATTGAGGATTGAGGATTGAGGATTGAGGATTGAAGATTGAGGATTGGGTATTGAGGATTGAAGAATGAGGGTTGAGGATTGAAATCTGTGAATTGCGGATATTCTATTGAGGATTGAGGATTGACAATTGATTTTTGAGGACTGAGGGCTGAAGATTGAGGATTCAGGATTCAGGACTCGGGATTGAGGTTTGAGGACTGAGGATTGAGGATTGAGGATTGAGGATTGCGGATTGAAGATTGAGGATTGAGTATTCAAGATTGAGGATTGATTACTGAGGATTGAGTATTGGGGATTGAGGATTGAGGTTTGAGGACTGAGGACGGAGGATTGAAGATTCAGCATTGAGGATTGAAGATTGAGAATTGAGGATTGAGGATTGAACATTGAGGACTGAGAGTTCAGGTTTGAGCGATGAGAATTGATGTTTGTGGATAGAGATTTGAAGATTGCAGATTGAGTATTGAGAATTGAAATCTGTGACTTGAGGATATTCTATTGGGGATTGAGGATTGACAACTGATTGTTGAGGACTGAGGGCTGAACATTGAGGATGCAGGATTGAGGGTTCAGTATTGAGGATTGAGGATTGGGGATTGAGGATTGAAGATTGAGTATTGAGGATTGAAGATTGAGGATTGAGGATTGAGGATTGAGGATTATGTATTGAGGATAGAAGACTGAGGATTGGGGACTGAGGATTGAAGATTGAGGGTTGAGGATTGAGGATTGAGGATTGACGCTTGAGGATTGAGGATTGAGGATGGAGGATAGAAGAGAGAGGACTGAGTATTGAGGATTGAAGGATGAGGATTGAGGATTGAGGATTGAACATTGAGGACTGAGCGTTCAGGTTTGAGCGATGAGAATTGATGTTTGTGGATAGAGATTTGAAGATTGCAGATTGAGTATTGAGAATTGAAATCTGTGACTTGAGGATATTCTATTGGGGATTGAGGATTGACAACTGATTGTTGAGGACTGAGGGCTGAACATTGAGGATGCAGGATTGAGGATTCAGAATTGAGGTTTGAGGACTGAGGATTGAGGATTGAGGATTGAGGATTGAGGATTGAGGATTGAGGATTGAAGGTTGAGGTTTGGGCATTGAGGATTGAACATTGAGGATTGAGGATTGAGTATTGAGGATTGAGGATTGAGGATTGAAGATTGAATATCGATGATTGAAGATTCAGGATCGAGGATTGAGGGTTGTGGATTGAGGACGAGGACTGAGGGTTGAGTATTGATGTTTGAGGTCTGAGGATTGGGGATTGAGGATTGAGAATTGAGGATTGAGGATTGAGGATTGAGGATTGAAGATTGAGGATTGGGTGTTGAGGATTGAAGAATGAGGATTGAGGATTGAGGATTGAGAATTGAGGATTGAGGATTGAAGATTGAATATTGATGATTGAAGATTGAGGATTGCGGATTGAGGGTTGTGGATTGAGGACGAGGACTGAGGGTTGAATATTGATGTTCGATGTCTGAGGATTGTGGATTGAGGATTGAGGATTGAAGATTGAGTATTGAGGATTGAAGATTGAGGATTGAGGATTGAGTATTGAAGATTGAGTATTGGGTGTTGAGGATTGAGGAATGACGATTGAGGATTGAGGACTGAGGATAGAGGATTGACGATTGAGGATTGAGGATTGAGGATTGAATATTGATGATTGAAGATTGAGGATTGAGGATTGAGGGTTGTGGATTGAGGACAAGGACTGAGGGTTGAATATTGATGTTTGAGGTCTGAGGATTGAGGATTGAGGATTGAGAATTAAGGATTGAGTATTGAGGATTGAAGATTGAGGATTGGGTATTGAGGATTGAAGAATGAGGATTGAGGATTGAGGATTGAGGATTGAAGATTGCAGATTGGGTATTGAGGATTGAAAACTGAGTATTGAGGATTGAGGATTGAGCATTGAGGATTGAGGGTTGAGGATTGAGGATGAAGATTGAGTATTGAGGATTGAAGACTGACGATTGAGGATTGAGGATTGAGGATTGAGGATTGAGGATTGAAGATTGAGTAATGAGGATTGAAAATTGAGGATTGAGGGTTGAGGATTGAGGATTGAGGATTGAGGATTGAGGATTGAAGATTGAGTAATGAGGATTGAAAATTGAGGATTGAGGGTTGAGGATTGAGGATTGAGGATTGAGGATTGAGGATTGAATATTGAGTATTGAGGATTGAAGATTGAGGATTGAGGATTGAGGATTGAGTATTGAGGATTGAGGATTGAAGATTGAGGATTGGGTATTGAGGATTGAAGAATGAGGATTGAGGATTGAGGATTGAGGATTGAGGATTGAAGATGGAGGATTGAGGATTGAAGAATGAGGATTGAGGATTGAGGATAGAGGACTGAGGATTGAAGATTGAGTATTGAGGACTGAGGACTGAGGATTGACGATTGAGAATAGAGGATTTAGGATTGAGAATTGAAGATTGAGGATTGGGTATTGAGGATTGAAGAATGAGGATTGAGGATTGGGTATACAGGATTGAAGAATGAGGATTGAAGTTTGAGGATTGAGGACTGAGGATTGAAGATTGAGGGTTGAGGATTGAAGAATGAGGATTGGGGATTGAGGATTGAGGATTGAGGATTGAGGATTGAATATTGATGATTGAAGATTGAGGATTGAGGATTGAGGGTGTTGGATTGAGGACAAGGACTGAGGGTTGAATATTGATGTTTGAGTTCTGAGGATTGAGGATTGAGGATTGAGGATTGAGGATTGAGGATTGAGGATTGAATATTGAGTATTAAGGATTGAAGATTGAGGATTGAGGATTGAGGATTGATTATTGAGGATTGAGGATTGAAGATTGAGTATTGGGGAATGAGGATTGACAATTGAGGTTTGAGTATTGAGGATTGAGAATTGAGGATTGATTATTGAAGATTGAGTATTGAGGATTGAAGATTGTGGATTGAGGATTGAGGATTGAGGATTGATGATGAGGGCTGAGGGTTCAGGATTGAGGTTTGAGGACTGAGGACTGAGGATTGAGGATTGCGAATAGAGGATTGAGGATTGAGGATTGAAGATTGAGGATTGGGTATTGAGGATTGTAGAATGAGGATTGAGGATTGAGGATTGAGGATTGAGGATTGAAGATTCAGGATTGAGAATTGAGGATTGAGGATTGAATACTGAGTATTGAGGATTGAAGATAGAGGATTGAGGATTGAGTGTTGAGGATTGAGGACGAGGACTGACGGTTGAGGATTGAGGTTTGAGGATTGAGGATTCAGGATTGAGGACTGAGGATTGAGGATTGAGGATTGAGGATTGAGGATTAGAGGATTGAAGATTGAATATTAATGATTGAAGATTGAGGATTGAGGATTGAGGGTTGTGGACTGAGGACGAGAACTGAGGGTTGAATCTTGATGTTTGAGGTCTGAGGATTGTGGATTGAGGATTGAGGATTGAGGATTGAAGATTGAATATTGGAGATTGAAGGTTGAGGATCGAGGATTGTGGGTTGTGGATTGAGGACGAGGACTGAGGGTTGAGTATTGATGTTTGAGGTCTGAGTGATTGAGGATTGAGGGTTGAGAATTGAGGATTGAGGATTGAGGATTGAAGATTGAGGATTGGTTATTGAGGATTGAAGAATGAGGATTGAGTATTGAGGATAGAGGACTGAGTATTGAAGATTGAGTATTGAGGATTGAAGATTGAGGATTGAGGATTGAGTATTGAAGATTGAGGATTTGGGACTGAGGATTGAAGATTGAGGATTGATGATTGAGGATTGAGGATTGAGGATTGAGGATTGAGGATTGAGGATTGAAGATTGAGGATTGGGTATTGAGGATTGAAGAATGAGGGTTGATGATTGAAATCTGTGAATTGAGGATATTCTATTGAGGATTGAGGATTGACAATTGATTTTTGAGGACTGAGGGCTGAAGATTGAGGATTCAGGATTGAGGACTCGGGATTGAGGTTTGAGGACTGAGGATTGAGGATTGAGGATTGAGGATTGAGGATTGGGGATTGAATATTGAGTATTGAGGATTGAAGATTGAGGATTGAGGATTGAGGATTGAGTATTGAGGATTGAGGATTGAAGATTGAGGATTGGGTATTGAGGATTGAAGAATGAGGATTGAGGATTGAGGATTGAGGATTGAGGATTGAAGATGGAGGATTGAGGATTGAAGAATGAGGATTGAGGATTGAGGATAGAGGACTGAGGATTGAAGATTGAGTATTGAGGATTGAGGACTGAGGATTGAAGATTGAGGATTGGGTATTGAGGATTGAAGAATGAGGATTGAAGATTGAGGATTGCGGATTGAGGGTTGTGGATTGAGGACGAGGACTGAGGGTTGAATATTGATGTTCGATGTCTGAGGATTGTGGATTGAGGATTGAGGATTGAAGATTGAGTATTGAGGATTGAAGATTGAGGATTGAGGATTGAGTATTGAAGATTGAGGATTTGGGACAGAGGATTGAAGGTTGAGGTTTGAGGATTGAGGATTGAGGATGGAGGATAGAAGAGAGAGGAGTGAGTATTGTGGATTGAAGAATGAGGAATGAGGATTGAGGATTGAGGATTGAGGATTGAAGACTGAGTATAGAGGATTGAGGATTGAGGATTGAGGATTGAAGATTGAGTATTGAGGATTGAAGATTGAGGATTCAGGATTGAGTATTGAAGATTGAGTATTGGGTGTTGAGGATTGAGGAATGAGGATTGAGGATTGAGGACTGAGGATAGAGGATTGACGATTGAGGATTGAGGATTGAGGATTGAATATTGATGATTGAAGATTGAGGATTGAGGATTGAGGGTTGTGGATTGAGGACAAGGACTGAGGGTTGAATATTGATGTTTGAGGTCTGAGGATTGAGGATTGAGAATTAAGGATTGAGGATTGAGGATTGAAGATTGAGGATTGGGTATTGAGGATTGAAGAATGAGGATTGAGGATTGAGGATTGAGGATTGAAGATTGCAGATTGGGTATTGAGGATTGAAAACTGAGTATTGAGGATTGAGGATTGAGGATTGAGCATTGAGGATTGAGGTTTGAGGATTGAGGATTGAGGATTGAAGATTGAGTATTGAGGGTTGAAGATTGCGGACTGAGGATTGAGGATTGAGGATTGAGGATTAAAGATTGAGGATTGAGGATTGAGTATTGAGGATTGAGGATTGAGGATTGAAGATTGAATATTGATGATTGAAGATTGAGGATTGAGGATTGAGTGTTGTGGATTGAGGACGAGGACTGAGGGTTGAAGATTGAAAATTGAGGATTGAAGACTGACGATTGAGGATTGAGGATTGAGGATTGAGGATTGAGGATTGAAGATTGAGTATTGAGGGTTGAAAATTGAGGATTGAGGATTGAGGATTGAGGATTGCGGATTGAGGATTGAGCATTGAATATTGAGTATTGAGGATTGAAGATTGAGGATTTAGGATTGAGGATTGAGGATTGAGGATTGAGGATTAAGGATTGAAGATTGAGGATTGGGGATTGAGGATTGACAGTTGAGGTTTGAGTATTGAGGATTGAGAATTGAGGATTGATTATTGAAGATTGAGTATTGAGGATTGAAGATTGAGGATTGAGGATTGAGCATTGAGGATTGTAGATTGAGGACTGGGGATTGAGGATTGAAGATTGAGGATTAAGGATTGAGGATTGGGGATTGAGGATCTAGGATTGGAGATTGATTATTGGGGATTGAAGATTGAGGATTGAGGATTGAGGATTGAGAATTGAGAATTGAGGATGAGGACTGAGGGTTAGGATTGAGGATTGAGGAACGAGAATTCAGGATTGGGGATTGAGGACTGAGGATTGACGATTGAGTATTGAAGATTGAGGATTGATTACTGAGGATTGAGGATTGAGGATTGAGGATTGAGGATTGAAGATTCAGTATTGAGGATTGAAGATTGAGTATTGAGGATTGAGGATTGAACATTGAGGAATGAGCGTTCAGGGTTGAGTGATGAGAATTGATGTTTGTGGATAGAGATTTGAAGATAGCAGATTGAGTATTGAGTATTGAAAACCGTGACTTGAGGATATTCTATTGGGGATTGAGGATTGACAACTGATTGTTGAGGGCTGAGGGCTGAAGATTGAGGGTGCAGTATTGAGGATTCAGAATTGTGGTTTGAGGACTGAGGATTGAGGATTGAGGATTGAGGATTGAGGATTGAGGATTGAGGATTGAAGGTTGAGGATTTTGTATTGAGGATTGAACATTGAGGATTGAGGATTGAGTATTGAGGATTGAGGATTGAGGATTGAAGATTGAGGATTGAAGGTTGAGGATTGGGTGTTGAGGATTGAAGAATGAGGATTGAGGATTGAGGATTGAGGATTGAGGATTGAAGATTGAGTATTGAGGATTGAAGATTGAGGATTGAGGATTGAGGATTGAGGATTGAGGATTGAAGATTGAGTATTGAGGGTTGAAGATTGCGGATTGAGGATTGAGGATTGAGGATTGAGGATTAAAGATTGAGGATTGAGGATTGAGTATTGAGGATTGAGGATTGAGGATTGAAGATTGAATATTGATGATCGAAGATTGAGGATTGAGGATTGACTGTTGTGGATTGAGGACGAGGACTGAGGGTTGAACATTGATGTTTGATGTCTGAGGATTGTGGATTGAGGATTGAGGATTGAAGACTGCGTATTGAGGATTGAAGATTGAGGATTGAGGATTGAGTATTGAAGATTGAGGATTTGGGACTGAGGATTGAAGATTGAGGATTGATGATTGAGGATTGAGGATTGAGGATTGAGGATTGAGGATTGAGGATTGAAGATTGAGGATTGGGTATTGAGGATTGAAGAATGAGGGTTGAGTATTGAAATCTGTGAATTGAGGATATTCTATTGACGATTGAGGATTGACAATTGATTTTTGAGGACTGAGGGCTGAAGATTGAGGATTCAGGATTGTGGATTCGGGATTGATGTTTGAGGGCTGAGGATTGAGGGTTGAGTATTGAGGATTGAGGATTGGGGATTGAGGATTGAAGATTGAGTATAGGGGATTGAAGATTGAGGATTGAGGATTGAGGATTAAGTATTGAGGATAGAAGATTGAGGATTGGGGACTGAGGATTGAAGATTGATGGTTGAGGATTGAGGATTGAGGATTGACACTTGAGGGTTGAGGATTGAGGATGGAGGATAGAAGAGAGAGGACTGAGTTTTGAGGATTGAAGAATGAGGATTGAAGATTGCAGATTGAGTATTGAGGATTGAAGACTGCGTATTGAGGATTGAGGATTGAGGATTGAGGATTGAGGATTGAGGATTGAGGATTGAGGATTGAAGATTGAGTATTGAGGATTGAAGACTGACGATTGAGTATTGAGGATTGAGGATTGAGGATTGAGGATGGAGGATAGAAGAGAGAGGACTGAGTTTTGAGGATTGAAGTATGAGGATTGAAGACTGCAGATTGAGGATTGAAGATTGAGGATTGGGTGTTGAGGATTGAAGAATGAGGATTGAGGATTGAGGATTGAGGATTGAGGATTGAAGATTGAGTATTGAGGATTGAAGATTGAGGATTGAGGATTGAGGATTGAGGATTGAGGATTGAGGATTGTGGATTGAGGATTGAAGGATGAGCATTGAGGGTTGAAGATTGCGAATTGAGGATTGAGGTTTGAGGATTGAGGATTAAAGATTGAGGATAGAGGATTGAGGATTGAGGATTGAGGATTGAGGATTGAGGATTGAAGATTGAATATTGATGATTGAAGATTGAGGGTTGAGGATTGAGGGTTGTGGCTTGAGGACGAGGTCTGAGGGTTGAATATTGATGTTTGATGTCTGAGGATTGTGGATTGATGATTGAGGATTGAAGATTGAGTATTGAGGATTGAAGATTGAGGATTGAGGATTCAGGAATGAGGTTTGAGGATTGAGGATTGAGGATTGAGGATTGAATATTGATGATTGAAGATTCAGGATCGAGGGTTGAGGGTTGTGGATTGAGGACGAGGACTGAGGGTTCAGTATTGATGTTTGAGGTCTGAGGATTGAGGATTGAGGTTTGAGAATTGAGGATTGAGGATTGAGGATTGAGGATTGAAGATTGAGTATTGGGTGTTGAGGATTGAAGAATGAGGATTGAGGATTGAGGATTGAGGATTGTGGATTGAAGATTGAGTATTGAGGATTGAAGATTGAGGATTGAGGATTGAGGATTGAGGATTGAGGATTGAGGATTGAGGATTGAGGATTGAAGATTGAGGATTGAGGATTGAGGATTGAGGATTGAAGATTGAGGATTGAGGATTGAGGTTTGAGGATTGAATATTGAGTATTGAGGATTGAAGATAGAGGATTGAGGATTGAGGGTTGAGGGTTGAGGACGAGGACTGACGGTTGAGGATTGAGGTTTGAGGATTGAGGGTTCAGGATTCAGGACTGAGGGTTGAGGATTGAGGATTGAGCATTGAGGATCGAAGATTGAGGACTGGGGATTGAGGATTGAGGAATGGGGATTGAGGATTGAAGATTCAGGATTGGGTATTGATGATTGAAGGATGAGGATTGAGGATTGAGGATTGAGGATTGAGGATTGAAGATTGAGGATTGAGGATTGAGGATTGAGGATTGAAGATTGAGGATTGAGGATTGAGGATTGAGGATTGAAGATTGAGGACTGAGAGTTGAGGGTTGAGTGATGAGAATTGATGTTTGTGGCTTGAGATTTGAAGATTGAAGGATGGGGATTGAGTATTGAAAACTGTGAATTGAGGATATTCTATTGAGGATTGAGGATTGACAATTGATTGTTAAGGACCGACGGCTGAAGATTGAGGATTCAGGATTGATGATTCCGGATTGAGGTTTGAGGACTGAGGATTGAGGGTTGAGGATTGAGGATTGAGGATTGACGCTTGAGGATTGAGGATTGAGGATGGAGGATTGAAGAGAGAGGACTGAGTATTGAGAATTGAGAGTTGAGAATTGCTGTTTGAGGACTGAGATATGGTTATTGAATTTTGTGGATTGAGTATTGAACCATGAGATTTCAGGATATTCTATAGAGTATTGAGAACTGAGGATTGATGGTTGATTATTGAGGATTCATGGTTGAGTGTTGTGTGTCGAATATTGAGGATTGAGCATTGAGGATTGAGGATTGAGGATTGAAGATTGAGGATTGGGGATTGAGGACTGGCGATTGAGGATTGAGTATTGAGGATTGAGAATTGAGGATTGAGGATTGAGGATTGAGTATTGAGGATTGAAGTTTGAGGATTGAGGATTGAGGACTGAGGATTGAGGATGAGGGCTGAGGGTTGAGGATTGAGGTTTGAGGACTGAGGACTGAGGATTGAGGATTGAGAATTGAGGATTGAGGATTGAGGATTGAAGATTGAGGATTGGGTATTGATGATTGAAGGATGAGGATTGAGGATTGAGGATTGAGGATTGAGGATTGAAGATTGAGGATTGAGGATTGAGGATTGAGGATTGAATAATGAGTATTGAGGATTGAAGATAGTGGATTGAGGATTGTGGGTTGAGGATTGAGGACGAGGACTGACGGTTGAGGATTGAGGTTTGAGGATTGAAGATTGAGGATTGAGGATTGAGGTTTGAGGACTCAGGACTGAGGATTGAGGATTGAGGATTGAGGATTGAGGATTGAGGATTGAAGATTGAGGATTGGGTATTGAGTATTGAACATTGAGGATTGAGGGTTGAGTATTGAGGGTTGAGGATTGAGGATTGAAGATTGAATATTGATGATTGAAGGTTGAGGATCGAGGATTGAGGGTTGTGGATTGAGCACGAGGACTGAGGGTTGAGTATTGATGTTTGAGATCTGAGGATTGAGGATTGAGGATTGAGAATTGAGGATTGAGGATTGAGGGTTGAAGATTGAGGATTGGGTGTTGAGGATTGTAGGATGAGTATTGAGGATTGAGGATTGAGGATTGAGGATTGAAGATTGAGTATTGAGGATTGAGGATTGAGGATTGAGGATTGAGGATTGAGGATTGAGGATTGAGGATTGAAGATTTAGTATTGAGGTTTGAAGATTGAGGATTGACGATTGAGGATTGGGGATTGAGGATTAAAGATTGAGGATTGAGGATTGAGGATTGAGGATTGAGGATTGAGGATTGAAGATTGAATATTGATGATTGAAGATTGAGGATTGAGGATTGAGGGTTGTGGATTGAGGACAAGGACTGAGGGTTGAATATTGATGTTTGTGGTCTGAGGATTGAGGATTGAGCATCGAGAATTGAGGATTGAGGATTGAGGATTGAAGATTGAGGATTGGGTATTGAGGATTGAAGAATGAGGATTGAGGATTGAGGATTGAGGATTGAAGACTGAGGATTGAGGATTGAGGATTGACAATTGAGGATTGAGTATTGAGGATTGTGAACTGAGGATTGATTATTGAAGATGGAGTATTGAGGATTGAAGATTGAGTATTGAGGATTGAGGATTGAGGATTGAGGATGAGGGCTGAGGGTTGAGGATTGAGGTTTGAGGACTGAGGACTGAGGATTGAGGATTGAGAATAGAGGATTTAGGATTGAGGATTGAAGATTGAGGATTGGGTATCGAGAATTGAAGAATGAGGATTGAGGATTGAGGATTGAAGATTGCGGATTGAAGATTGAGGTTTGAGGATTGAGGATTGAGGATTGAATATTGAGTATTGAGGATTGAAGATAGAGGATTGAGGATTGAGGGTTGAGGATTGAGGACGAGGACTGACGGTTGAGGATTGAGGTTTGAGGATTGAGGATTGAGGTTTGAGGACAGAGGAATGAGGATTGAGGATTGAGAATAGAGGATTTAGGATTGAGAATTGAAGATTGAGGATTGGGTATCGAGGATTGATGAATGAGGATTGAGGATTGAGGATTGAGGATTGCGGATTGAAGATTGAGTATTGAGGATTGAGGACTGAGGATTGACGATTGAGTATTGAAGATTGAGGATTGATTACTGAGGATTGAGGATTGGGGATTGAGGATTGCGGTTTGAGGACTGAGGATTGAGGATTGAAGATTCAGTATTGAGGATTGAAGACTGAGAATTGAGGATTGAGGATTGAACATTGAGGACTGAGCGTTCAGGGTTGAGTGATGAGAATTGATGTTTGTGGATAGAGATTTGAAGATAGCAGATTGAGTATTGAGTATTGAAAACCGTGACTTGAGGATATTCTATTGGGGATTGAGGATTGACAACTGATTGTTGAGGGCTGAGGGCTGAAGATTGAGGGTGCAGTATTGAGGATTCAGAATTGTGGTTTGAGGACTGAGGATTGATGATTGAGGATTGAGGATTGAGGATTGAGGATTGAGGATTGAAGGTTGAGGATTTTGTATTGAGGATTGAACATTGAGGATTGAGGATTGAGTATTGAGGATTGAGGATTGAGGATTGAAGATTGAGGATTGAAGGTTGAGGATTGGGTGTTGAGGATTGAAGAATGAGGATTGAGGATTGAGGATTGAGGATTGAGGATTGAAGATTGAGTATTGAGGATTGAAGATTGAGGATTGAGGTTTGAGGATTGAGGATTGAGGATTGAAGATTGAGTATTGAGGGTTGAAGATTGCGGACTGAGGATTGAGGATTGAGGATTGGGGATTGAGGATTGCGGTTTGAGGACTGAGGATTGAGGATTGAAGATTCAGTATTGAGGATTGAAGACTGAGAATTGAGGATTGAGGATTGAACATTGAGGACTGAGCGTTCAGGGTTGAGTGATGAGAATTGATGTTTGTGGATAGAGATTTGAAGATAGCAGATTGAGTATTGAGTATTGAAAACCGTGACTTGAGGATATTCTATTGGGGATTGAGGATTGACAACTGATTGTTGAGGGCTGAGGGCTGAAGATTGAGGGTGCAGTATTGAGGATTCAGAATTGTGGTTTGAGGACTGAGGATTGAGGATTGAGGATTGACAATTGAGGATTGAGGATTGAGGATTGAAGGTTGAGGATTTTGTATTGAGGATTGAACATTGAGGATTGAGGATTGAGTATTGAGGATTGAGGATTGAGGATTGAAGATTGAGGATTGAAGGTTGAGGATTGGGTGTTGAGGATTGAAGAATGAGGATTGAGGATTGAGGATTGAGGATTGAGGATTGAAGATTGAGTATTGAGGATTGAAGATTGAGGATTGAGGTTTGAGGATTGAGGATTGAGGATTGAAGATTGAGTATTGAGGGTTGAAGATTGCGGACTGAGGATTGAGGATTGAGGATTGAGGATTAAAGATTGAGGATTGAGGATTGAGTATTGAGGATTGAGGATTGAGGATTGAAGATTGAATATTGATGATTGAAGATTGAGGATTGAGGATTGAGTGTTGTGGATTGAGGACGAGGACTGAGGGTTGAAGATTGAAAATTGAGGATTGAAGACTGACGATTGAGGATTGAGGATTGAGGATTGAGGATTGAGGATTGAAGATTGAGTATTGAGGGTTGAAAATTGAGGATTGAGGATTGAGGATTGAGGATTGAGGATTGAGGATTGAGCATTGAATATTGAGTATTGAGGATTGAAGATTGAGGATTTAGGATTGAGGATTGAGGATTGAGGATTGAGGATTAAGGATTGAAGATTGAGGATTGGGGATTGAGGATTGACAGTTGAGGTTTGAGTATTGAGGATTGAGAATTGAGGATTGATTATTGAAGATTGAGTATTGAGGATTGAAGATTGAGGATTGAGGATTGAGCATTGAGGATTGTAGATTGAGGACTGGGGATTGAGGATTGAAGATTGAGGATTAAGGATTGAGGATTGGGGATTGAGGATCTAGGATTGGAGATTGATTATTGGGGATTGAAGATTGAGGATTGAGGATTGAGGATTGAGAATTGAGAATTGAGGATGAGGACTGAGGGTTAGGATTGAGGATTGAGGAACGAGAATTCAGGATTGGGGATTGAGGACTGAGGATTGACGATTGAGTATTGAAGATTGAGGATTGATTACTGAGGATTGAGGATTGAGGATTGAGGATTGAGGATTGAAGATTCAGTATTGAGGATTGAAGATTGAGTATTGAGGATTGAGGATTGAACATTGAGGAATGAGCGTTCAGGGTTGAGTGATGAGAATTGATGTTTGTGGATAGAGATTTGAAGATAGCAGATTGAGTATTGAGTATTGAAAACCGTGACTTGAGGATATTCTATTGGGGATTGAGGATTGACAACTGATTGTTGAGGGCTGAGGGCTGAAGATTGAGGGTGCAGTATTGAGGATTCAGAATTGTGGTTTGAGGACTGAGGATTGAGGATTGAGGATTGAGGATTGAGGATTGAGGATTGAGGATTGAAGGTTGAGGATTTTGTATTGAGGATTGAACATTGAGGATTGAGGATTGAGTATTGAGGATTGAGGATTGAGGATTGAAGATTGAGGATTGAAGGTTGAGGATTGGGTGTTGAGGATTGAAGAATGAGGATTGAGGATTGAGGATTGAGGATTGAGGATTGAAGATTGAGTATTGAGGATTGAAGATTGAGGATTGAGGATTGAGGATTGAGGATTGAGGATTGAAGATTGAGTATTGAGGGTTGAAGATTGCGGATTGAGGATTGAGGATTGAGGATTGAGTATTAAAGATTGAGGATTGAGGATTGAGTATTGAGGATTGAGGATTGAGGATTGAAGATTGAATATTGATGATCGAAGATTGAGGATTGAGGATTGAGTGTTGTGGATTGAGGACGAGGACTGAGGGTTGAACATTGATGTTTGATGTCTGAGGATTGTGGATTGAGGATTGAGGATTGAAGACTGCGTATTGAGGATTGAAGATTGAGGATTGAGGATTGAGTATTGAAGATTGAGGATTTGGGACTGAGGATTGAAGATTGAGGATTGATGATTGAGGATTGAGGATTGAGGATTGAGTATTGAGGATTGAGGATTGAGGATTGAGGATTGAGGATTGAGGATAGAGGATTGAGGATTGAAGGTTGAGTATTGAGGATTGAAGACTGACGATTGAGGATTGAGGATTGAGGATTGAGGATTGAAGATTGAGTATTGAGGATTGAAAATTGAGGATTGAGGATTGAAGAATGAGGGTTGAGGATTGAAATATGTGAATTGAGGATATTCTATTGAGTATTGAGGATTGACAATTGATTTTTGAGGACTGAGGGCTGAAGATTGAGGATTCAGGATTGAGGATTCGGGATTGTGGTTTGAGGACTGAGAATTGAGGGTTGAGGATTGAGGATTGAGGATTGAGGATTGAGGATTGAAGATTGAGTATAGGGGATTGAAGATTGAGGATTGAGGATTGAGGATTAGGTATTGAGGATAGAAGATTGAGGATTGAAGATTGAGTATTGAGGATTGAAGACTGACGATTGAGGATTGTGGATTGAGGATTGAGGATTGAGGATTGAAGATTGAGTATTGAGGATTGAAAATTGAGGATTGAGGATTGAAGAATGAGGGTTGAGGATTGAAATATGTGAATTGAGGATATTCTATTGAGTATTGAGGATTGACAATTGATTTTTGAGGACTGAGGGCTGAAGATTGAGGATTCAGGATTGAGGATTCGGGATTGTGGTTTGAGGACTGAGAATTGAGGGTTGAGGATTGAGGATTGAGGATTGAGGATTGAGGATTGAAGATTGATGATTGGGGATTGAGGATTGACAATTGAGGTTTGAGTATTGAGGATTGAGAATTGAGGATTGATTATTGAAGATTGAGTATTGAGGATTGAAGATTGTGGATTGAGGATTGAGGATTGAGGATTGAGGATGAGGGCTGAGGGTTGAGGATTGAGGTTTGAGGACTGAGGACTGAGGATTGAGGATTGCGAACAGAGGATTGAGGATTGAGGATTGAAGATTGAGCATTGGGTATTGAGGATTGAAGTATGAGGATTGAGGATTGAGGATTGAGGATTGAGGATTGAAGATTGAGGATTGAGGATTGAGGATTGAGGATTGAGGATTGAGGATTGAAGATTGAATATTGATGATTGAAGATTGAGGATTGAGGATTGAGGGTTGTGGATTGAGGACAAGGACTGAGGGTTGAATATTGATGTTTGAGGACTGAGGATTGAGGATTGAGCATCGAGAATTGAGGATTGAGGATTGAGGATTGAAGATTGAGGATTGGGTATTGAGGATTGAAGAATGAGGATTGAGGATTGAGGATTGAGGATTGAAGACTGAGGATTGGGGATTGAGGATTGACAATAGAGGATTGAGTATTGAGGATTGAGAACTGAGGATTGATTATTGAAGATGGAGTATTGAGGATTGAAGATTGAGTATTGAGGATTGAGGATTGAGGATTGAGGATGAGGGCTGAGGGTTGAGGATTGAGGTTTGAGGACTGAGGACTGAGGATTGAGGATTGAGAATAGAAGATTTAGGATTGAGGATTCAAGATTGAGGATTGGGTATCGAGAATTGAAGAATGAGGATTGAGGATTGAGGATTGAAGATTGCGGATTGAAGATTGAGGATTGAGGATTGAGGATTGAGGATTGAATATTGAGTATTGAGGATTGAAGATAGAGGATTGAGGATTGAGGGTTGAGGATTGAGGACGAGGACTGACGGTTGAGGATTGAGGTTTGAGGATTGAGGATTGAGGTTTGAGGACAGAGGACTGAGGATTGAGGATTGAGAATAGAGGATTTAGGTTTGAGAATTGAAGATTGAGGATTGGGTATTGAGGATTGATGAATGAGGATTGAGGATTGAGGATTGAGGATTGCGGATTGAAGATTGAGGATTGAGGATTGAAGTTGAGGATTGATGATTGAGGTTTGAGGATTGAGGTTTGAGGGCTGAGGATTGAAGATTGAGGATTGGGTATTGAGGATTGAAGAATGAGGATTGAGGATTGAGGATTGAGGATTGAGGATTGAACATTGAGTATTGAGGATTGAATGTTGACGGTTGAGGATTGAGGATTGAGAATAGAGGATTTAGGATTGAGAATTGAAGATTGAGGATTGGGTATTGAGGATTGATGAATGAGGATTGAGGATTGAGGATTGAGGATTGCGGATTGAAGATTGAGGATTGAGGATTGAGGACTGAGGATTGACGATTGAGTATTGAAGATTGAGGATTGATTACTGAGGATTGAGGATTGGGGATTGAGGATTGAGGTTTGAGGACTGAGGACTGAGGATTGAAGATTCAGTGTTGAGGATTGAAGACTGAGAATTGAGGATTGAGGATTGAACATTCAGGACTGAGCGTTCAGGGTTGAGTGATGAGAATTGATGTTTGTGGACAGAGATTTGAAGATAGCAGATTGAGTATTGAGTATTCAAAACTGTGACTTGAGGATATTCTATTGGGGATTGAGGATTGATAACTGATTGTTGAGGGCTGAGGGCTGAAGATTGAGGGTGCAGGATTGAGGATTCAGAATTGTGGTTTGAGGACTGAGGATTGAGGATTGAGGATTGAGGATTGAGGATTGAGGATTGAGGACTGAAGGTTGAGGATTGGGTACTGAGGATTGAACATTGAGGATTGAGTATTGAGTATTGAGGATTGAGGATTGAGGATTGAAGATTGAGGATTGAAGGTTGAGGATTGGGTGTTGAGGATTGAAGAATGAGGATTGATGATTGAGGATTGAGGATTGAGGATTGAAGATTGAGTATTGAGGATTGAAGATTGAGGATTGAGGATTGAGGATTGAGGATTGAGGATTGAAGATTGAGTATTGAGGGTTGAAGATTGCGGATTGAGGATTGAGGATTGAGGATTGGGGATTAAAGATTGAGGATTGAGGATTGAGTATTGAGGATTGGGGATTGAGGATTGAAGATTGAATATTGATGATTGAAGATTGAGGATTGAGGATTGAGTGTTGTGGATTGAGGACGAGGACTGAGGGTTGAACATTGATGTTTGATGTCTGAGGATTGTGGATTGAGGATTGAGGATTGAAGATTGCGTATTGAGGATTGAAGATTGAGGATTGAGGATTGAGTATTGAAGATTGAGGATTTGGGACTGAGGATTGAAGATTGAGGATTGATGATTGAGGATTGAGGATTGAGGATTGAGAATTGAGGATTGAGGATTGAGGATTGAGTATTGAGGATTGAAGATTGGGGATTCAGGATTGAGGATTGAAGATTGAGGATTGGGTGTTGAGGATTGATGAATGAGGATTGAGGATTGAGGACTGAGGATTGCGGATTGAGGATTGAGGATTGAGGATTGAGGATTGAACATTGATGATTGAAGATTGAGGATTGAGGATTGAGGGTTGTGGATTGAGGACAAGGACTGAGGGTTGAATATTGATGTTTGAGGTCTGAGGATTGAGGATTGAGGATTGAGAATTGAGGATTGAGGATTGAGGATTGAAGATTGAGGATTGGGTATTGAGGATTGAAGAATGAGGATTGAGGATTGAGGATTGAGGATTGAGGATTGAAGATTCCAGATTCAGTATTGAGGATTGAAGACTGAGTATTGAGGATTGAGGATTGAGGATTGAGGGTTGAGGATTGAGGATTGAGGATTGAGGATTGAGGATTGAAGATTGAGTATTGAGGATTGAAGATTGAGGATTGAGGATTGAGGATTGAGGATTGAGGATTGAGGATTGAGGATTGAAGATTGAGTATTGAGGGTTGAAGGTTGCGGCTTGAGGATTGAGGATTGAGGATTGAGGATCAAAGGTTGAGGATTGAGGATTGAGGATTCAGGATTGAGGTTTGAGGATTGAGGATTGAGGATTGAAGATTGAATATTGATGATTGAAGATTGAGGATTGAGGATTGAGTGTTGTGGATTGAGGACGAGGACAGTGGGTTGAATATTGATGTTTGATGTCTGAGGATTGTGGATTGAGGATTGAGGATTGAAGACTGAGTATTGAGGATTGAATATTGAGGATTGAGGATTGAGGATTGAGGATTGAGGATTGAGGACTGAGGATTGAAGATTGAGTATTGAGGATTGAAGATTGAGGATTGAGGATTGAGGATTGATGATTGAGGATTGAAGATTGAGGATTGGGGATTGAGGATTGAGGATTGAAGGTTGAGTATTCAGGATTGGAGATTGACGATTGAGGATTGAGGACCGAGGATTGAGGATTGAGGATTGAAGATTGAGTATTGAGGATTGATGATTGATGATTGAGGATTGTGGATTGAGGATTGAGGATTGAATATTGAGGTTTGAGGATTGACAACTGATTGTTAAGGACTGAGGGCTGAAGGTTGAGGTTTCAGGATTGAGCATTCAGTATTCAGGATTGAAGAATGAGGATTGAGGATTGAGGATTGAGGATTGAAGGTTGCAGATTGAGTATTGAGGATTGAAGACTGAGTATTGAGGATTGAGGATTGAGGATTGGGGATTGAGGATTGAGGATTGAGAATTGAAGATTGAGTATTGAGGATTGAAGACTGACGATTGAGGATTGACGATTGAGGATTGAGGATGAGGGCTGAGGGTTGAGGATTGAGGTTTGAGGACTGAGGACTGAGGATTGAGGATTGCGAATAGAGGATTGAGGATTGAGGATTGAAGATTGAGGATTGGGTATTGAGGATTGAAGTACGAGGATTGAGGATTGAGGATTGAGGATTGAGGGTTGAAGATTGAGGATTGAGGACTGAGGATTGAGGATCGAATATTGAGTATTGAGGATTGAAGGTAGAGGATTGAGGATTGAGGGTTGAGGATTGAGGGCGAGGACTGACGGTTGAGGATTGAGGTTTGATGATTGAGGATTCAGGATTGAGGACTGAGGATTGAGGATTGAGGATTAAGCATTGAGGATTGAAGATT